>NW_026057582.1:51382632-51412090 GCF_023721935.1 Panthera uncia | reverse complement strand
CCCAATGTGGGGCTCGATCCCACAATCCTGGGATCATGACCTGAGCCCAAATCAAGAGTTGGATGGTCAAGTGACTGAGCCACCCATGCGCACCTCTGTCTAGTGTATTTTTAATTTCAGTTATTAAGTTCTTCAACTCTCATTGATGTTTTTTCTATTTTCTATCTATTTTGAGGGTCTCACTGAGATCTTCCACCCTTCTCAAGTAAGTGAGTATCTTTAAAACCATTACTTTAAATTATCTATCAGGCATATTACCTATCTCCATTTTGTTTAGCTCTCTTGCTGTATTTTGTCTTTGCTTTAATTTGTGACATACTCCTTTGTGTCCTCATTTTGTGTAACTATCTGTGTCTGTTTCTGTCTTAGGAAAGTCAGCTATGCCTTCTCCTCTTGAAAGTATTGGCCTTATGGAGAAGTTCTATAGTGCTCTGGAGTACAGTGTCCACTGTTCACCAGAAACTGGAGCTTCAAGGTGTCTCCTGTGCTGTTGTAGGTGCCCTACTGTTGTGGCTAAGCTGGATTTGCCTTTAGTTCATTTATCTACAATGGCTCTCTTTGCCTTATGTGGGCAGAGTTTGGTCCCTGTGTTGTTAATGGGCCAATCAGAATCTCCTTTGTCTTGAGGTGGGTCAGAATAGGCATTTTCCAGGGTTTTGGTCACATGGAACTGATAGTGCTCTCCCTATATTGTTTCCTGAGAAGCTTTCATTAGTAGGGGGTTCTGGAGTCAGAACAGATGGCCAACCCCAGCCCACTGTTGGAGCCACAGTGGAACTGTGGTTATCTTCCCCTCCGTCCAGGGCAGGAGTCACTTTGGAATGGTGCTGCTTGCGAACTGCCACACTTGTGGCACCACTTTGGAAGGACTCATGCTGAGGGCATGTTGGAGGGGGTGTGTCAGCAGAAGAGCACAAGACCGAGTGTGCTGTTAACAAGCTAGGTGGAGAGAGTTTGCACTGGTTCCCACACATGTCCATGTTTCTAGTCTGGGCAGTTAGGCAGGGGAGGGAAATGGTGCTCACCAGCTCTTTTGTTCTTAGAGAAGTCTCCTAAAGATCACATCTCCTCCAGCACAGCCCTGAGATTAATAAACAAATCTCCCTCCCATGTACCCCAGGCATTTTTCAAACTGCTGCTTTTCTACTGCATCTCAGCAAGGCTGTTTATTATGTTGTCTCATAAGGGCAAAGAATCCATTTCCCATCACCCTCTGACTCTCCCATAGCTGAGCCTGCTGACTTTTAAAGTTCCAGGTGTTAAGCCCCACTGATTATAAAAACTCAAGAAGTTAAGCCCCTCTGCTTTTCAAAGGCAAATGTTATGGGGATTCATCTTACCAGTGCAGGCAAATGTTATGGGGATTCATCTTCCCGGTGCCTGGTATGGGGTCTATACCCCTCCCTTCTCCATGCTTGTGGTGTCCTTCCCTCCCACAGTCATATGGGTTAGTTTATCTCCTGTGTCCACCCTTCATACCCTTTTCAATATGGCCTCTTCTCTACATTTAGTTGTGGAGAGTGTTCTGCCAGTCTCTGGGTAATTTTCTGGGTTATTTATGCTAATGTGGGTGTAATCTAGATGTATCCATGGGACAAGGTGAATTTAGAATCTTTCTACTCTCATCTTCCCCAGAAGTCCATTCCCTACCATTCTATTCTGAGATAATTTCACTAAAGAGATTCTTGCATTTGTATAACCAGGAAATCTGTGCAATATGTGGACTGGAGCAAGGACCTCTATTTATCCAAGTTTACGGGCAAGAATACATTCCATGATCATGAACACCATTTTAATCATTTATACCATTTCTGACAAGTTGATCAATCTCCATATTGATACCCAGTCTATTACTTTTTTTTTTAGACCTGAGGGTCTGTTCTTAGTCTTGATAATACTTTCAGGAGTTGAAATCCTGTGGTTAACTCCAGTACTCAGGATTTGTGTCCTGATGTCTTTTGATCAATGTTTCTTGCACTGAGATTACTAAATCTTACTGGTCTTGAAATTTCCATAGCCTCTCTCCATCAGCCTATAATGTTGCTTAAACTTTCTTAAAATTGTATCAATTATAATGCCTGCTTCCTAAGTATTACCTGTCTCCATATTCTCTATAGTGTTCTACTTTTTTGATGGAACTGGAACCCCATTTAAGTGATTCTATTTTCAGATTTCATTCTGTGTCAGTCTGCCACATCCCACTTCAGGTATTCAAACTGTGCAGATTTTACCTATAAATTGAAAATATTTGATCTAATAGCACATCTATCTTAAGACATAATACAATTTAGCTTCCACATACCTACTTCATATTTGCATAAAGTTTTAACATGCATTAGTTTTTCTTGGTTAAAAATGAGCCTCTTTATATAATTCAAACTGCATTTTGTTATAAGACTCCTCAGAGGCATTATTGTAATCAGTTAGGAGTAAGCTTAACCAGGTCTTCTATAAATAAATTCTAATTCCTTCTTGTTACATGGTAACATTTTAGCAGTCTAGTAATTCTTGTCCTCAAAGTTCAAAACATAATGCTTGATTTGTCAAATATTAAAGATTTTTGGAAAAATAGTTCATATGTAAAAAGTTTTGTTCCAGAAGTGATTCTCTTTTTTTATTCTCTTAGTTGATTGGCAAGTGATTAGATTGGATGCGATATGAAACTACTAAATTTGCAGAACTGTTGACTTGCTGACAACCTCAAATGTTTGTGTGAAAGATAGGGAGAAGATGTTTATAAATAAGAATCTAGCATGAAAATTTGTAATTTTGTGTAAGTTAGTTGCATTGGTAGGCTTAAAGTCCAGAATGAAAGACAATGATCTTGTGAATGGACTCTATGCTTTTTTATGGCTTTAATTTATGCAGCTCATTCTTACATTTTAATGTATCTCTTTAAAATACCTGATCACCAGTAAAAATGCTTCCTCTAGCTTAATCGCAACTGTTTGTGATTTATTAAATTTAAAATAATATATAGCAATATGCTGCTGCAACTTATAAGTTGGAGATAGTAAATTATTTTATCTTTTATACTGCTATAAAAATAAATACTTTTTAATGCTCCTTTTCTAATACATACAAATAATCACTTATATAATTTAAATTATATCTAAATATTTTAAGCAATAGATTAACAGATAGTAAAAAGTTAAAATATGGCCCAATGGCATAAGCTGCAATAATTATTTCACAGAAATTATATGTGTCTTCGCATATAGAAAATCATAATTAACCTATCATAGTATGATGATCATTAAACATTTTCATACGTGGAAATCAGATACTTCATCATGGTTGGACATACATAGAAAAAGTAGGTTCAATGTATACTTTAAACATAAATTTTAAAGATCACATCAAGAGATTTAGGGATTATGCAATTAAAATTAGGTACAATTTATATTTCACTTCATAGCCAGAGTGATTATATTAATGAGCATAGCTAATAATACAGCGAACTCCTTTCAAGTTCTAATAAGTTAATAATAAATGATGATAATAAATAACATTCATTCGGAGCGTACTGTGCCCCAGAAACTGTGCTCAGTGCATGTTCTCATAATTGTTATAATAATCATTTTACAGTTGGAATTGTTTTGAAGTTTAGGCAACTAAGTCTCTGAAAGTTTCAATCAACTGCTCTAGGTGAAAGGGAAAGAGTAGGGCAGAACCAGGATCCAAACAAGAATATATATTCAAAAACATTTTATTTTTTCCACAACTATGCCAAAATAATTTTCAGTATTTTCTTGATTTTAATGATTATTTCTGTATTAGCTAGAGTTTGCTCAGGGAAGCAGAAACACTAAGAGTAATATAGAATAAGAAATGTACTATAAAAATTATATTAATAGGAATGGCTGGAAAAATAGTTCTGAGGGAGGTAGTGGGTGATTAGATAAAACTCACCAAAGTCACTGACCAGGGACAATGAGGATATTTACTGAAAGCTGTTGTCTCTGTCCTTGTGTGGGCCTAAAGTCACAATGAGTCAGAAAGTCAGGCAGTTGCAGAAAAAAATCTAAATGCATAGTGAAGAGAAGTATGGGTAGTTAGTAGAAGAAAGGAAATAATAGATATCAGTCTGTAAATAAATAAAAAAGAGACTAGAAACTTTTCGTGCAAAAGTTCAGTGAAACCAAGAACTGGTTCTTCAAAAAGACAAACAAAACTGGTAAACCTTTAGCCAGACTCATCAAGAGAAAAGAAAGAGGACCAAAAAAAAAAAAAAATCAGAAATGAAAGAGAAGAGGTAACAACTGATACCACAGAAATATAAAGGTTTATAAGAGAATGCTACAAAAAAGTATATGCCAACATATCGGACAACCTAGAGGCAAAAGAGAAGTATGGATATACTTGATCCCACAGGACAAATGGAACCCACGAGGACTACTGAATCCTACAAGAACAGTCTAGAATCCAGGTCTGTCAGTGCATCAAACTCCAACAGTGTAACTGAACAGAGGACACTGCCCTTTCAGCACAGCTGTACACATGCCTGGTCTGGTACCAGAGAAAGTAAAAGGCAAGATCTATAGAGGCTGGAAGAACTGATGTTAGATTGTTGACATCCTTCAGTGAGGTGAGTCAGCAGATCAGTCACATTAATGAACTTCAGTGACGCCCGGGGCTCTGCACCAACTTTGTGAGTAAAATTGTTGTTGCTTCACTTCTGCCTTTCAAATCCTATGCAAATTTCCCTATTATCAAGACCCTATGAAGGCTGGAATTCTGGACAACATTTTCTGCTTATGTATGACAATGCAATAAAAACCCATCATGTTGTACACAGTATTTTAGATATAATTTTGTAAGTAGGTGATGAAATTAGAAAGACTATAATATTTTATGAGGCCTGTATATATTAATATGATTATAGGTCAAGTTACCATGATAGGTATCTTTTTTGTTCTTTACTTTTTTGTTTTAAGTTTATTTATTTATTTTGAGAGAGAGAGAGCACACACGCGAGCAGGGGAGGCACAGAGAGGGAGAATCTCAAGCAGGTTCCATGCTCAGTGAGGACCTTGACTCAGGGCTCCATCTCATGACTGTGAGATCACGACCTGAGTTGAAATCAAGAGTCACCCGCCCAACTGACTGAGCCACCCCAAGCACCCCAACAATTGTATTTTCGAGGGACATACCCCAGATCAAAAAATATCACAAGACTTTCATTTAAGTAAGGAAGACTATGTACTTTAAGTGACCCTCCCACTGAAATATAACTAGATTCTGTCTGTATTCTTACCTTTAGTTACATTCCTAAGTTCACTAGAAAATAAAGAAATCTCAAAAGAACAAAAACAGAAACAAACAAACAAGATCAAGTTGAAATTGGAGCAGGGAACTGTGAATGGTTATCACATGCAAAGGGAGTATAACATAAAACAATATATAATCCTTACAGAGCCTACTGCATATAAAAGACAGAAAGCTTAACCTGATAACTTCATGTTCTTGACTCCTCATGATGAAAGAAATTGGTTTTAGGATGGTAACATCCCAATGAATAGGCAAAATCTACCATAAATCTTCTCTGGTAGAAAAAATATCCAACATATACTTTAGTATACCACAGAATAATTTAAGCAAAATATAATCCAACAGGGGCGCCTGGGTGGCTTGGTCAGTTAAGCATCCGACTTCGGCTCAGGTCATGATCTCACGGTCCGTGAGTTCGAGCCCCGCATCGGGCTCTGTGCTGACTGCTCAGAGCCTGGAGCCTGTTTCCGATTCTGTGTCTCCCTCTCTCTCTGCCCCTCCCCTGCTCATGCTCTGTCTCTCTCTGTCTCAAAAATAAAAACGTTAAAAAAAATATATAATCCAACAATAAAAATAATTGTTAAAAGAAAAAATGAAAAGAAAACAAGCCACTATGAAATAGGAATGAATGAAAACAAAACCACAAATAATAAATTTAGATCCACCTATGATTTCTGTTTTATGAAATTATTAATTTTAAAATATAAAGTAATAATATATAATAATCATGAAGAAATAAATATGAAATAAAGAAAAAGAGCAATGTAAAGAAAAAGAGCAATGTTCTTTTAAGAAGAAACTAAATATAGCTTCTGAAAATAAAAAATGCAATTGCAGAAATTAAAATCTCCATGGGTGGGTTCAACAACAGACTGAAGTCAGCAAAAGAAACAATAATGAACATGAAAATAGATATGCAGAAATTATTCAAATACCATGCAAAGAAACAAAGATACAGAAACATGAAAGAAAGATTAAGAGACATGGGGGATACAAGATCTAACATATGTTTAATCTGAGTTCCAGAAAAAGAGAATAGTGAAATTAGAACAGCAATGTCTGCAGAAATAATAGATGAGAATTTTCCAGCTTTGACAAAAGAGCAGAATCTCTACAATCAAAAATATAGAAGTAAAAGTTTACAGCAACCACGATTATATAACACAGAGGAAGTTTAAAAGTGATATATAGACAGAGCCCTGAGACTGTGATAACAGAAGACAAGGGACCCACTGACATCTGTATCTGATGTCCCTTTAGATCTGAAAACCCCAGGAGGCTGTAAGCTGGTGGTGAGAAATGAGTCCCAATGTTGGGAAGAAGGAGGCTGCCTCTTCTCTGATGATTCTTTCTGGCATCCTGCATTCCATGGAGATTCAGTAGAGGATGGACCATGAGTGCTTTTCATGGTGGATTTGTGGCATCCATATGTCACAGCGGCCAAACAGCAGGCTCCGCTTTTCATCTTTGCTCCATAATGATGAGAACATTTCTCATTCTAAAGTCAGTGAGAGTGGCCCAGGATCAGCCTGGGCAGTCTATGGTAGACAGCCCCATCTGTGTTATGATTCCATGCTCAGAAACGGGACTCAATAGAAAGGTATTTTGGGGGATTGTTATATCACATTGAGTACCACTTTCCTTTGGTTATTGGTAAATGGAAATTTTTCAACTTGTATTTCCTTAGATATTTTTTCTTCCAGTGATTTACTTCTGCGGTCTTTTCTGTCAAATAGTGCATTACTTTGCTCTATTGTGACAAGAGAGCTGGTGCCTCTGTTGTCTATGTCATGTTGCTACTTGGTACTTTCAGTTCTCTGAAGAGTAGCCAAATGGTTAAAAATAAAAATAAAAAATACTACAAAATATGTAGCACCACAAAAATATTAAAAGTCAGAATATTTCTGAAATCACTAAATAAACTAAATCAATAGTTAAAATCATCTCCCAACACATGTACACAAAACAAAAAAACACCAGGCTCAAATGGTTAAAAGGAGATTCTAATAAACCTTCCAGGAAAATGATATCAGTATCATAAGTCTCTTCTAAAATAGAAAAGAGAGAACAATACATATTAGCTCTATGTATGAGGCAAGACTATCCTTGAAACCAATATAATAATAGTAAAATGGCAAACTTACTTCAGCAGCATATAAAAAATTACACAACAGAATTAGGTTTATTCCAGGAATGTAAGGTGGTTAATCATGACAAAAAAGTAGTGTAATAAATATTTATTTATTACTGTAGAAAACTGAATGTCACCAGATATACAAAACCATTCAATATATTCAACTTCTAGATTTGAAAGAGAAAAAGAAGAAAACAAGTGGAAGAAACTAACTCTTGCCAAAAAGAACGTTGGTGAAGATTCCATTACTCCATAAAGAGTATCTCTTAAAAACAGAGGGAATATCATCTTTTAATTTTTTTAATGTTTACTTATTTTTGAAGGAGAGAGAGAGAGACAGAACATGAGCAGGAGAGGGACAGAGGGAGTGAGAGACACAGAATCTGAAGCAGGCTCCAGGCTCTGAGCTGGCAGCAAAGAGCCCAACATTAGGCTTGAACCCATGAGCTGCTAGTTCACGACCTGAGCCAAAGTCAGACACTTAACTAACTGAGCCACTCAGGCACCCTGGGAATATCATCTTTAAAGATGAGATGTTAGAGGCAATTCCTTTAAATTCAGGATTAATGTAAGAACATTGTTTGCTCCTACCATTTCTATTCACATTATATTGAAGATTTTAGTACAAAAAGAATAAGAACCGTATTAAAATATAAATATTGGAGACTAAGAGACAAAATCATTAATATTAGCAGATGATATGTCTGTAAGAAATATGCAAGCGAATTAGCAGAAAGAGTTAATAAAAGAGCACACTTGAAATGTAAGAAAGATGATCTTTTCAATGTCAACAAAAAACCATAAAGAATCTAAAAGCAAATCTAACAAAAGATGTACAAAACAATAATGGAGAAAATTATAAAAATGTATTGAAAAACATTAAAGGAGACTTAATAAATTTACAGATTTACTTCATAAACAGGAAGACTCCTTTTCATAAAGATGTTTTTTCTCACCAGATTGCTCTGTAGAGTTAATATAAATTCAATAAAAATCACATTATGATTTATTAAGGGCAGTTGAATGTGGTGATTTGACAAATTGTTTATCAAATAAATATGGAAGAGGAATGTTCCTTTATTAGCCCTGACATACTGAAGATAATGAGCTGCAAGAACTTGCTTTGTAACATCGTCCTGAGAGTGACAGCCCATCACTTTTGCCATATTTTATTAGTTAGAAGCAAGTGAAGTATCCTCGAACTTATACTCCTAAATGTAAATGAGAACAACACTAGTATTACTGAATCTAATCTAATCTGAGTATCCTTTACAGACCATCCTAAATCCTTCTGTGCCGTGCGATGTTTCACCCATGCAAACACCTAGCCTTTATTTCTGTGAGTTAGTATTTCCTTAGAAAACTAGATTTATCACATATTTCTTCATATACACACAATATTTCCTCTAGTTATATTTGTTTTGAGCTTTTAAAAAGACATTACACTGTTTAGAGTCTTATTTTCTTGTTTTCACTCAACATTTTATTTCTGAGACTTATCTATGTTGTTGGCTGTGTGGTAGGTTATTTATTTTCACTCTTTTTGGTGTTTCCCATTGTAAATATACCCCAATAGATACATTCATTGTCCTCTTTATGGAAATTAGTTTTGGTTTTCTTTTTTTTTTCTCTTATTTTTAACAGTGATATGAAGGCTCTTGCATATGCATCATCATAGTTTTCTAACATAGATATCTAAAAGTTGTAATACTGGGGGCGCCTGGGTGGCTCAGTCAATTAGGCATCTGACTTTGGCTCAGGTCATGATCTCATGGTCTGTGAGTTCGAGCCTCGCGTGGGGCTCTGCACTGACAGCTCGGAGCCTGCATTGGATTCTGTGTCTCCTTCTCTCTCTCCCTCTCTCTCTCCCTCTCTCTCCCCTACTCGCACTCTTTCTCAAAAATGAATAAACATTAAAAATAAAAAATAATAAAAGTAGTAATACTGGGTCTTAGGGCAGAAGCCTCTTCAAATCTGTTATGTAATTTCAAATGATTTTCTGAAGTTAGAGCTCCATATAACTCAAATTCACTAAGTCAGTAAGTAAGTACTGGTGATATTTGCCAGATAAAATGTCATTATCTGTAGTTAAGAATCAGATTTCCAAAATCTCAACTTTTCTTTGAGATAAAGTAGGCTTGAACTTTCTAGACTATTTTATTTTGATAACTTTCAGTTATTTTATAATATGTTGAAAAACATATGAAACTGAGAAAATTACAATTTTATTAATAATCCAGTTTTGTCTCAAAAATTGGCATGCGATTGCAGAGTACTGTTATAAATTGAAGCAGTCCATTGTATGTATAAATTAAATTCCTACCAACTGGAGAATGTGTATAGTATGTGTGTGTGTGTGTGTGTGTGTGTGTGTGTGTGTGTAATGGAAATTTAAAGTATGTTCATATTTAAGGTGCTTATATGGGGTAGAAAAGTAGATGGATCACAGTTAAGTGGTAAAGAAGTTTTTTGAAAGTGGTATAGAAGTTTCTTTATGTTGTTATTTTGGTGCAATTTCAATGTCTTTTAAGTTTCAGTAATTCAGGCATTTACTAGAATGGTTTGTGGAGTTTTTCATCAAGATGGTTTCTCCTGGTTTGACGGGAGAAACATTGAAGTGAACATAAAAATTTTTGTTTTCCAAGAAAAACTACCTCCTGTGCTCCCTTGTAACCCTGTTGCTGTTTTTTAGTAGCGCATTTCCTTAATGATAGATAAGGCTCATCCATAACTTCTCACTTATAATTATTAAAATTGTCACCTATCCTACTCAAATCTCCTGTATATTCCTTTAGTGTAGCCTAGACTAGTAGTTTCAGCTTCTTAGAGCAGGAGAGAAGAAATACATTCAAAAGCTACCAATAAAAAGGTCATGTCATATGCATATCATAAATTTAGGAGAAAAGATCCTAAATCCTCCATAAAATGGAGATGGTATTCTCATCTAATATCCCAGAGCTGTATTTTTTATTTTTTATTTATTTTTTTTTAATTTTTTTTTCAACGTTTTTTATTTATTTTTGGGACAGAGAGAGACAGAGCATGAACGGGGGAGGGGCAGAGAGAGAGGGAGACACAGAATCGGAAACAGGCTCCAGGCTCCGAGCCATCAGCCCAGAGCCTGAGGCGGGGCTCGAACTCACAGACCGCGAGATCGTGACCTGGCTGAAGTCGGACGCTTAACCGACTGCGCCACCCAGGCGCCCCATCCCAGAGCTGTATTTTTTAAATTAAAGAACTCTAGCTAAATAATTATCTATAATTTCATATTTTGAGGAGTGAAGAGAAATAGTGAACTATTTAATGACCATTAATGAAATTCACCTCTTCAAAAGTCTCAAAACTCTTAGAAACATTTCTAAAGAAACATGAAATTCAAAAATGTCTCACTAATGCCCTAATATGGAAAGAAGTGTACTAAGGTTATAATTAATACACAAGAGAAAATTATATGAAAATCTATTGACACGTGGAACCCCAACCAACACCAAAGATGCTCACACTTGGGCTCACCATTTTCCAGTGTTCAGCACTGAACAGCAGCAGGGGTGAGTATAAGAAATACACCACAGCAGGAAAGGTGGGCTACACACCTGACTTCAAGGAGTCAGCTTGGGTGCAGAATATTTAATCGGATCTCAGAAGTTGAATCAGAGTCCAGCATCCATTATTGGATATAATTAACCCTTCTAGTTCCTTCCTTCCCCTAGCTTCTCACCCTGAAGCCATGGAAAAGTAGGTAGCAATATCCAGTTTTCAAACTACGGCACCCAAAAAGAAGACTAAATGAAGAAAGAAGTAACAAAAGCTTTGTGAAAGCGTGACTAGAGAAATTTACTTAATAATCTGTCAGATTAAATAGGAGGTCTGGTAGAACAGTCTATTATCACACGTAAGCAGTATGAAAATAATGGCACGATAAGCCATATAAGCATTCTTTTGAAAAAAATGAGAAAAAGAAGAAGGAGGAAGAAGGAAGAAAGAAATATTGAATGGAAAATGTGGGTAAACTAGATAAAAAATACAATCTGTGGGGAAGAAAAAGGAAATAAAGCAAATCTCCATAAGTGAGTAATAAATAGTAAAGGATAATGGGTAGAGCCCAATTACATTCTTCAAAAGGACCCCAAGAATAGACACCCAAATAGAATATGAAAGTGGAAATTACAAAACTAAAGATAAAAATTAACAAAAACTAAAATCAGAATATTGAATCCAATTAAATCAAGAACTCAGATTAGACGACTAGAGGGAATAATGGTTGCCAAATAGTATTAGTGTTGTAAATTATGAAAAAATAATAACACTACAAGCAGCAAAAATCAGAGGCTGAGAAGCAGTGATGCAGGAGCAAATGAAGTAATGATAACATGAATATTAACTTATAAATTGACACTAATTTTGTATACTTAATATGTGCAAGACATAATCTTACTCATTTTCTCGGTGAATTATCTAATTCAATCCTAAAACAACCTTATAATCTATAGTGTCTTAACTTCATTTTACAGTTGAGAAAATTAAGTAATGGTGATACTAAGTAATTTGCCCAAGTATGTGGAGAAACTGAGATTCAAATCCAGTCAGAGCTTCCCTTATTATCCACTGTTAAGCATGACAATGGCTTCACTTTGAATTATTATTGATGGTGTAATTTAATTCACTTTGACTTTACTCATTATTTTCTGCATTCCTTATTAAAAACAAGTAGGTATTTTTATGAAAACACCAAAGTCACTACTCTAAGAAATACCCAAACCTATGTCATTTATATAAAGCAAGAGGTGATTGGAGCTTAATGATCTCCCAGCTTAATCCTTAGGTCCATGGTGACACTCTAAGAATCAGAAAGACTTACTTGAATTTTGTCAGGATAGGCAAGCTGCTAAAATGGAAATTAAAAGCCAGTGTTAGTGACATCCAATTCATGCCACAGTGTTTATTTTTATAAAAATTAAGGACTTCAGGCTATGTATGCTTCGTAGAACTGGATATTTTGAAGCAGGGGGAGAAATGGTAGATTATATAATGGTCATTTTCAAAACTGAGTTGGTAATGATGCATGGTCCAATTGAAGTTTTCATCATCTTCTGATACAGTCACTATTTTCCATAAAACCTGGAAACTCCATTAACCAAATGAGAGTTTTAGAGAGCAACATTTACTTGAATGTAGTTAACTGTACTTGTATTTTTTTTTTTTGAAAAAAGCAGATAGTTCTGTTTCATTGAAGTGGTGCATGAATATATGAATACATAATATGTTCCCAAATTAAAATTTACATTTTGAATAGAAATTTAGAAATAATGATCTCTGCAAAAAATATAATCAAATCATCCTTCACCTCAACTGTTGTCTTATCAATCTGTCAATAACTACAATGACCAGAAAACAGAAAAATACTGAAAAAATAAAATCATGACTTAGAGACATAATAGCATTGTTGCTTAAAAAAGTGAAAGTGTTCTTCTATCAACATTAAAGGAAATAAAATGTATATAATAGCTTATCATAGAAAACTGTAGGAGAAATCAAATAATAAGTCTTAATGATACCTACCTACCAGGTTTTAGTGTAAAATTTTTAATCTTTCACTTTCTTCTCATCTACCTATCTATATGCATAAGTAATCATAGCTAAAGATGTTTATTGGCTTTTCCTTAGCTCCCTCCCTGTATTTAGCAAGTACAGAGTTCCAAGTTTGAAGGTCAAGACATTTGAGAAGTTTGAGGTCAAAGAGAAGGGTGAATAATGAAGCTGGAAAATATTTTAAATGCTGCATCATTGTTATATTAACATAATAACTGGGGCATCTGGGTGGCTCAGTTGGTTGAGCGTCTGACTTTTGATTTCGGCTCAGGTCATGATGTCACATTTCCTGAGTTCAAGCCCCACATCTGGCTTTGCACTGAGAACATGCAGAGCCTCCTTGGAATTATTCTCCTTTTTCTGCCCCTCCCCCCAACTCACTCTCACACATGTGCTTTTTCTCTCTCCCTCTATCTCAAAATAAATAAACTTAAATTAAAAAAAAAACAAACAGGTAACTAAGGGACTGTTTCGTTGTGTTGTGTCTCACATTTCAATACAAGTTTTCATTTTGAAAGACTGTGTGGCAAAAAGTAAACGAGACTGGATAGGAGTCAGAAGATATGCACAGCACTTTATTTCCTAGAAACCTTGAGGAATTTTAAAGCATCAGGTAAAACACATCAAGGAAAGTGCTTCTTAGGTGAAAGAACACTGTATGTATATTCATATTACTTACTATTTATCTTCCTCATTTATATATAATATGGAAAATATTATAGCTTAATACAGCAACCTTGCTTTAAAATATACAAGTAGGACATATCTTACGGCAGGACCCTCAAAAAAATATTGCCATATGCAAAATTTTAGGATTGACAAAGGAAGTTTTTAAGTAAATGGAAATACTTTAATAAGTGCATATCTCAATACTGTTCAGTATTCCCTTTGTTGCTTTCATTCAGTATGTTGACCCTGAAAACGATTGGTTAGTTTCAAAAAGGTGAGGTCACTGTTGGCAAGATTGAGATTCAGAAGACTAAATAAGGAACCAAAATTTTAAAATATAACACAGACCCAGTAATTTTAGCTTATGTAGTTTCAAAAATAAAACAAAACAAACAACAAAACCACCTGTATGATCAATGTAACTCTAATGTAGAGCAAGCACCTACAGATTGTAAAGTCTCTCTAGGGTCCTTTTAAAGCACAGATAGTTGATTTGGTGTCATTTTCTCTTTTCTGGTGGTTCTACTGGGACTTCGATACAAGCAATGTGAACTCTATTGTCAACCTATGACCTTTCTGTAATGAAGAAAAGATTGGACTGTTGTCTCCTGAGTGTGAAATAATGTAAGGCTTGTCTGAGGAAACCTTTTGCAGTCACAACCAACTGTCCAAATGCTGATAATTGGAGGTGATACGAAATTCTAAAATCAATGTGCAGAAATTTATAAGGAAAACATAAACAAGTTTAAGAATAGGCTTTTTTTTAGTTTCAAAGAGATTGCAGTTGAAGTATCACTAATAAATATCATTATTGTCATCCCTATTGTTTATTTTCCATAAACAATAACAATTTTTTCTCTACAAATCTTGGATGTTTTCTAGCTATTTTTTTATTCCAGGTAAGGATAGCAGCATAACTTATGTCACTACAAACAAAACTTTTGACATATTTCCTTACACTCTTCCAAATTAAAAGTGTTTGGATTAGAATTGCAGTAACTTTCTCTGTAAATTGCATACAAATTATTTCATTCATACTTGAGGAAAAGCATCATTTGCTATTAAAACTCGCCTTTAATATAAAACTATTTCTCTCATGGTCTATATTCTAAAAATTGGACAAACATTTAAAAATATTTAAAATACCAAAAAATACTTATTTTTTGTCAGCAAATAAAATTTATTGGTGAGCATGTGAGGCCAGCATGGCCAAAGGAATCAGTGCTGTCAAAGACCTCAGGAGTGCAGAGCTCGCCACCTGTCCAGAGGGCCACGATTGGGAACATATTTGACTCCACAACCATCCTGGATGAGTCGCTTCTTAGCCACTTTGTCTTCAAATTCATTAGCATTAAACTTGGTAAAGCCCCACTTCTTGGAGATATGGATCTTCTGGCGGCCAGGGAACTTGAACTTGGCCCTGCGTAAGGCTTCAATCACGTGTTTCTTATTCTGAAGTTTGGTGCGGATGGACATGATGACTTGACCAATATGGACTCTGGCCACTGTGCCCTGGGGCTTTCCAAAGGCACCTCGCATACCTGTCTGGAGCCTGTCAGCCCCAGCACAGGACAACATCTTGTTGATGCGGATGACATGGAAGGGATGAAGCCGCACTCGAATATGAAAGCCATCTTTGCCACAACTCTTCACCATATACTTGTTGGCACAAATTCGAGCGGCCTCCAGGGCTTCAGAGGAGAGCTGCTCATATTCATTAGACACCATGTGACCACAGAGTGGGAACTCATCCACTTTTGCCTTCTTCCGACCCAGGTCAAAGATGCGGATCTTGGCATCAGGAACACCACGGCAGAAACGAGACTTTGGATACGGCTTGTTTTTGCAGTACCGGTAACAACGAGCTGGTCTGCGGCCCATGGCAACAGCAAGAACTCGGAGAGCCTTGAAGAGAAGGAAGCGCACGTTCTCACGCCTGCGCATGCGCCTTCGTAATATTGTCCATCTTCCCGCATGGAACCATAGAGGCGCGTTGACAGCAGGAAGACTCTCTTTCAGGACGTCCCCACCATAGATACAGCAACGGTGTACGCCTTTGTGGGCACAACTTGGCACATGCGCAGAGCAGAGGGTTAGGTATATTCTCCTGTGGGCTACCTGGAAATGAATTGTGTTTGCCACTTGGGCCTAGAGGCCCTTTTCTTTCCCCGCTGCCCATCTTAGGCATAGATCTTTTGCCCTAGGCTTTGTCGTAGGTATAAAAGACATATTTTCTAGAGTTTATATAAGAAAGGTGTCTCCAGCTATACAATATATTTGTTGTCTAGTTTGTCTAAATGATTTTACAGCTCTTATTTCCCACCAGCATTTAAAGATGAACTGTTATTTCTCAAAGGGTATGTGGTTTCCTTCTCTAGGTAAAATGGTTTCTTGGCATAAACTCTCTGATAAGGTTCAAAGAGATGAGAGTAGAGTAACTCATTAGAAGAGGTAACTATTGTATATATTGCTTGATAATTGCCTTAGGAACACAAAACTTGGGCAGTTTTATTTGGCCATGTGGAATGATCTTATTATCAAAATGGTATCCACAAAATTGAAATACCAACTGAAATTTTCAACTTAAGGCAATTTGCATTTTCAAATATTACAGCTGCTAGAAACTATATGGAAGAATAACTGTGCTTTATTAATCTTTTACATCTTACTGAGGATGAGTGTAATACTTTTTTACCTTCTGGTATGGGGTTTTATAAAAGTATTATGATCAGGATCAAAATGTGGGAAGGAGGAAAATGAAAGGAAGAGAATTTTCAAATACTCTATAATTTCTATTTGAATTTCCGTAGTTTTGTTATGATTCCTCAGTGCTATTTCATAAATCCAGGACATCATGAAACAAAGTCTTTCCAGTGTAAATATACTAATCTGCTAATGCTTTCTCCTTAAAAGGGAATCAAATATGTTGTGACAAAATAACTCCTATCCTCAAAATGACTGAGGTTTTACAAAATGTCCGTATCAGATAGAACTATTAAAACTCCCAATTTAGGAGCATTTGGGTGGCTCAATTAGTTAAGGGTCCACCTCTTGATTTCAGCTCAGATCATGATCTCATGGTTTAATGAGTTCTAGTACCACTTCAGTCATTGCACAGAGCCTTCTTCCGGATTCTCCCTCTTTCCTTCTGTCCCTCACCAGCTCATGCTCTGTCTCTCTCAAAATAAATAAACTTAAAAAAATTTTAAACTCCCAATTTAGAGAACTTTCCCACATTATGTTAAAGCTTGCTTACCTCTACTTTCTTCCTTTATTTCTACCTTCCCATTTTCCTCAAATAGTTACTATTTATTATCTAAGCCTGAATATGGAAAAGAAGCAGCAAAAAAGGTTATATTGCCCTCACTGAGTTTATAGGTGCAGGAGAGGATTTGGATGCTCCTCAAATGATATATCATCATATCTAAGTACAAAATGCGCCCAAAAGGAAAAGCAGAGTGAGCCCTGACAGCCTGGGACGAGGCCATGAAGTAGACTGAAGAATGGATAGGGACAACTTTATTAGGAAAGAGACTTAATATAGTGACTGTGGCACATGGGGCTTGGCATGTGCAAAGGCTCTGAAGCAGGGAAGAATCTGAAACATTTAAGGAACAAAAGTAAGGCCTGTACGACTATGAGTGATGGGGTGGGTGGCATAAAGTGAATGTAGTGTGTGTGTGAGGGGTGCCTAGTATATCGTGCCGGGCTCATTTTACCAAATTAGGGATTCTCCTCTTTTGCTCAAGACCATTAAAGAGCTTTACACAGGTTTTATCAATCGTGTTATATGTAATATGGTCCACAGACTGGAAAGGACAAAAAATGGACACAGAGAGGTCAGGAAGAAAGTCTTTGGAAGACTGAAGAAAAGAAATAAGGAGGGCTTGAACATACTTTCAATATCTGCTACTTTATAAACATCTTTGTATCTGTTTCTACTGTGTCATGCCTCGAATCTATCATAATTCTGGGAAAAACGAGTCTGTGAAGTAAAAGGAATAGAGCCAAACAGAGTTCATGTGCCATCACACAGTCACTCACACTTGTCTAGGTCATGCTTTGGGTTTGCAAAACCCTAGAACTCTCTGACCAACAGAAGTTGCGTTGTTTTCAGGGCCTGCTTGCATAATCCTTTTTCCTTCATCCAAAAGGTGACCGACCAATCATGGTTTTCTGGAATTGTACCAATTATAGCATTGAAGTTCTATATCCTCCAAAACCCTTAGTCCCAGCCAAAGTGGAAATGTTGATCACCCTACCACACTTATATGTGGGGCCCCTCACAGTTGTAGGACAGAATCAGAGGGTGGGAAGAGAAGATGGGAGCCGGATTGAGATTCTCCATTTCCCTAGCCTTTTGAATATTAGAGGAGACCCTGTGAAAAACGCATGAGCCACAATATTCTATTTAAATGTTAAAAGCATTCCTCTCCACCAATTCCAAACGTTTGAGTATCCCCCTACCTTCCTGCTCCACCATTAATTCCAGTCACCAATGTAGCATCAGTGAACATGAAGATGGAGACAGATGCACATAATCAGCTCTCATGAGCCAGTATTAATTGACTCCAGTCTGCTACCATTTAGCTGTGCATACCCAGGAAAAATAGAAGTGACAAACTTGGCTAAAGCTAATAATGCACAATCTGGAAGAATAAATTTGGGGATGGGTGGGAGAGAATTTTAGACAGCTCTTGGAAAGGAGGCAGGTAAATATGTTTAGAGTTCATGATTCATCTTTGACTGTGAAGAATTCTTTCCTCCATGGTTTCTTTTTCTTATCCCACAACCTCTATGTAAGAGGTCTGCAATATACTATACTGGCATACTTCAGAGATATTGGGAGATCAGGTCCAGACCACTACCACAAAGTGAATATTGTAATAAAGTGAGTCAAATGAATGTTTTAGCTTCCCAGTACATATAAAAGTTATGTTTACACTATACTATACTATACTATACTATAGCATACTATGTGTCCACTATACTATTAAGTGTGCAATGCCATTTGGTCTTTAAAAAGTACAAACCTTATTTAAAAATATTGCTAAAAATTGCTAACCATAATCTGAGCTTTCAGCGAATTATAATCACTGATCAAAGATAACCATAACAAATATAATAATAATTAAAACGTTTTCAATATGTGAAAATTACCCAAATGTGACACAGAGACAGAAAGTGAAAAAATGCTGTTGGATAAATGACACCAATAAACTTGCTTAACATGAAGTTGCCACAGACCTCTAATTTGTAAAAAAAAAAAAAAAAAAAATGCACTGACTGTGAAACACAATAAAATGAAGCACAATAAAACAATATACCCCTGTACTTGTTAATTAGATATCTATCAAAGCAGTAATTAGAATTAACATTAGACAATCAAATTACAGTATCTTCTGCCTTCATGCAAAGACTGGAAAAGAACAGTCCTATGTATCAGTTCAATGCAGCACTTTCTTTCCTTCTTTAGTATCATAATACATACATTACACAAAGAGCTAATCCTGGACTTTGTTCTCAAAGAGGACTATGCACTGGAGTCTAATATACTAATACTGACATGCACTCTCGATGTCCTCTCCTGCTGCTGAAACTGTCTGCATTGTTGATCACTGAGTCATTATGTAGTGTTTCATCACTTTGTATTTGACAGTATATTGTGATTCAGAAATCATGTTCCCTCTAGGGCTTTCAATGAGGTGTGAAGCATCCACTGATGATGAACAGTCATTTTCATCTGTGTTTCTTAGTAACTTCACATTGGGAGCTGTAAGCTCAAAATTTTTGATAGCCTAGATGAACAACTTGATATTTTCCTAGACTTGAGTAGTGAATGTAAGAGTCATGGTTATGGCTGGCCTTGTCTTCAAAGTCAGCTGATTGTGTCTATTGTCATGGCTAATAAGTGGTCATGCTGCCTGTCTCTCATGCACCTGTTTCACAATGGTGCCTTTATATATTTGACAAATGCACATTTTCTGAATACAAATATAGTCAGGTGATTTTAAATGTTTAGTCCCAGGTATCTAATGCATTTACTTTTTTTGGCTGATTGTGTGTATGTATGTATGTATGTATGTGTTTATTTTTGGATATAGGAACTGAGTATGTACACTTACCTTCATGCGTGGGTACCATAGGATGAGTTCCCTGCAAATGACTGATTTTTTTACATTGTTCCAGAAAATTGGAAAAAATGGGTGAGGATTAAATCAGGGAGAAATAACACATAAATATGTGCATTATAATTTGATTGACTTTAATTAGTAACTTTTTACTTGTTTACATGGTTAGGATTCATACTTGTGCAAAATTTACAAGCCATTAATCAGTTTGATATAGTAATTGATGTGTAATTTTATAATAATAAATATTTAAGTAATTTTATAAAAAATATAATTTATAATAAATAATAAAGATGCTATAATAAAACATACTAATAAAATTGCTATACTAAAGATGAATCAATACAAACAATCTATATATGTATTTAAAAGCCCTTCTGTCTTAAAAGGGCTTAGTCCAATCTGAAAATTTTAGGAACGCTGATCTGAGGTTGGGGTTCATGTGTTAGTTTTACCTTCCCACGTACTGAGTACATGGGCTTCCTGTACTTTAGTTTCAAGTCCCTGTCCATGTATTTAAAAGACATAATTATTGGAAGCAACGTTATTATCTCCCCTACTGACCAAGTTGCTTGCCAATAGCACGCAGCTTATGTGGTTTACTAGGTTTACAGACATGCATGAAGCAAATATTTAGTTAAATGTTGGTATTATTTAATAATTTATATCATAACACCCCATTGTATTTCACGTTAAATGAATTTCGAATCTTATATGTTTAATGGACAACTTCTTTATCCCTTGAACAGATTTTTTTTCTTAAATAAAATGAACAGTCAACCTTAGGAATTAGCTGTAGGGGTTATTTAATTATGAATTAAGTATTCTAATTGATAAAGCACTGCTTTGGAAGGCTTTTTTAAAAGCTTTGCCTCACCTGTCAAACATTTTAACCCATTCATATTTTGGCCTTACTGTATATCAGTGAATATTGAAGACTAGATCAGAAATAAAATGCCCTATTATTTGGAATACATAGTAAATCACTATATGATTGATCACCTTAGTCCCTGTGTAAAGAATTTGGTCTTGGTCAAAGCTTCTTGGAAGTAATCTCTTGTGTCTTCTCTTTGCCTGGGGAATTTGGTGATAGTAGATGGTCTAGCAATGTGATTTAGGTTGAGGGCTGACAATGCCAGAAAGAATAACAATGCGATGTAGGTCTTTGAGTAAGTGCTATTAGTTGACCTGGAGACTTCGCTAAGCATATGCACAGTCAATCAATCATGGCTACATAATGGAGTCTCAGAAAACTTCTGAACACTGGGGCTTGGACAAGTTCTCCTGGTTTATTCCTATACCTAATGTCACAAATTAATGCTAGAAGAGTAATGTATCCTAACTCAGTAATGAGAGGACAGTGGAAGTTCCATGGTTTGGTAATTCTCCCTGACTCTATCCAATATACTTCTTTCCTTGGCTGATTTTAATCTGTAACAAAAATAACCATTTTCCCTGTAATAAACCGTAACCATGAACATAATTGCCTTCAGTGAGTTCTGTGAGTACTTATAGTGAAATATCAAACGTGAAGTTGGTTGCAGGAATCCCCCAAACTTGGAGTTGATGTCAGAAATAAGGAAAATCTTGGGGACTGTGCCTTCTAACTTTGTAGTTATCACAAACTCTCTGGAATTTCCATTCTTCACCCTCACTGACCTAATAAGCCATGTATATATAGTAGGGCACTGCAACATAAAACAGAATGGAAATCTAGTTTGTAGTGCCTAGTAGACTTGAAATATAATAGGTTAACAAGAACTAAAGATTGTCTCAAAAAGTCATTGTTTTTTCTTGCTTACAAAATAGAATGCGTGGGGCACCCGGGTGGCTCAGTCATTTAAGTGTCTGATTCTTGGTTTTAGCTCTGGTCATGATCTCACAGCTTTGTGAGTTCAAGCCCCATGTCAGGCTCTGTGCTGTTAGCCCAGAGCCTCCTTGGGATTCTCTCTCTCTCCTTCTCTCTCTGCCCCTCCCCCACTTGCACTGTCTCTGTCTCTCTCAAAATAAACAAATAAACTTAAAAAATTTGTTAGGGTGCTAAATTAATATATATATATATATGTGTATATATACATATATATATAATGCATATTTATTGAATTAGCATATAGGTGTGACAAAATTATAGAGATATAGTCTATTTAGTTTTGGATTTGTTTTCTTAACAATGATTTTATATGTACCATTTTTATGTTCTGATTTTTGTATTACTTAAGCATTTGCCATAAGAATAAATATACTTCGTATTACTTTAATAATGAAAAACACATTATATCCTAATATGGACAGATAGATTTACTTCCTGGTTGTCCATTTTATTATTCTATTTTATATATTCATGAACTACTACTATAGAGCTATAGCAAAAGCAGCTGCAACCTTACTTATTGATTTAACTGGAGATCAACATCCAGGAGCTAATTGGTCATAAAGGCTTGCTACTTTTGACAAAGTAATATTTTTACAGTAAGACTTCCCATCAGTCACTCAAGCAGCAAAATGTGAATTAGCCACAAATAGTGCCAGTGACCAGCATTAAAAAAAAAAATCTATGATGCCTGAAGCAACATGAATTAAAATAAGTTAAATAAACCCATGACCTTCCAATTTTTGGTAAGTATTAATTTCAAAGAAATAAGAATTTTTAACTATTTACAGGACAGTAAGGGGGTTTGTAAAATTCTGACTAACTCTAAAAGATGCTTGTTTTTTTATTTCTCTTTGAAATGGCATCAACTCTTATTTTAAAATAGTTCTAAAGACAATTTAAAGGTGTTCAGGAGCAGAGCATACGTGACTTTCCTCACCGTCTTACTTGAAAGCTACCTATATCCTTTATGGAATGAAGTAAATTATTTTTGCATGCATTTTAATAAAAAAAAAAGCTAGTGTCTTAAAAAAATTCATTTGAATAGGTCATTTTAACATAATTAAATGGTATTACCAAGTTATTTCTAGAAAATTTAGTAAGTTTTCAAGATCACCGTGTGGAAGTTCACCATGATACCACAACACATCCTGTATATATAAACTAAGAAAAAGGCTATGCTCAAGTATGACATCTATCTCTTTAATCTTTAAAAATATTTTCCCATACATCACTTGATTCATCAAAAGAATCAACAAGTTAACCTTAGGGAAAGTGTGACCTCAGGGAAAGTGTGAAAGATGGGAAGTAGAAATGCAAAAGAGACTGCAAATTGTATAAAAACAATGTGTGAACTCATTGCTAGGCCCTGTCATTGGGACTTGGATGCTGCCTGTATAAGTGAATGTCTGTGAATCTGAAGCTTCATTAATTTTATTAGAAGCCTTTTCATTTCTGAACAGGTGATACTACTTTCTTTCTTTAAAAACATTTTTAAGTTTTATTAATTTTTAATGTGTTTTTTTAATTTATTTATTATGAGAGAGGAACAGAGAGAGAAAGGAAACATATGCTCCCATGAGCAGGGGAGGGGCACAGAGAGACAGAGAGAATCCCAAGCAGACTCCGTGCCACCAGCACAGAGCCCAGCATGGGGCTTAAACCCACAAACCTTGAGATGTGACCTGAAATCAAGAGCCTGATGCTTAACCAACTGAGCCACCCAGGCACCCCCCACTTTCTGTTTCTTAATACTTGTTTTCACTTTTACTCCCCAAGTGGTTTCCCTCTCCCATTTACTTTTTACAGTCCCAAGGCTTCAAAATTTTTTAACAATATTTATACCATAACTATGCTCACATCCTTTATTCACACTAACATGTAGATTATAGCTTCCAACTTACATTTTTCTCTCACAGGTTTCCAAGAGCAAAACCTTATAAGAAAAGAATTGAGTAATAATAATACAATTCGAAGCAATAAAGCATTGGGAAGAATATTTTAGTGCATGGGATTATACAGGTGCCTCTAAATTCATGGCTTACAATCTTATTACTGGCAGGAATAAAACTATTCAGTACATGTTGCCTTGTCATTCTTAAAAATCTGGATCCTTACCAAATGTCTTTTAACAAAATAAATTCCAGATGGATCAATGATTTAAACATTAGGATAAAATAAAATACTAGAAGAGAGGACACATAACTTTATTTACAGTCTTGAAATGATACAGACTTGTTAAAAGCAAGACACAAAGATAGAACCTGTAAAGGAAAACTTGTTACTTCATAAAAAATTTAAACTTTTGTAAGATTAAAATAAATAAGTACATAAGTGTATATGTATGTATCTGTATAGACATACACACACATGCACATACACTACATTAACGTATGGAGAAAGTGAGAGAGGATATGTGTTGTGCAAAGGTTCCATAGAAAAAGTAATGTTAAAAGAGTTCTGGGTATCTGTTAATGCATGCAGACCACCCCAAATTTAGTGATGTTAAATTTACAAAGTCATTTATTTGTCTGTCACAGTTCTGAGTGTTGACTAGTTTTATCAAGTTTTTCCAGGCTCTAAGCTGTCAGTACAGAGCCCGATGCAGGGCTTGAACCTATGAACTGTGAGAACGTGACCTAAGCCAAAGTCAGAAGCCTAACTGACTGGGCCACCCAGGAACCCCATCTTTCTTTTTTAATGTTTATTTTTATTTATTTTTGAGAGAGAGAGAGAGAGAGAGAGAGAGAGAGAGAGAGAGAGAGAGAACGTACAGGGAGGATAGAGGGAGGAAGACAGATGATCCCAAGCAGGCTCTGCGCTTCAGCACAGAGCCTGATGCAGGGCTTGAACTTATGAACTGTGAAATTATGACCTAAACCAAAAACAAGAGTCAGAAGCTTAACTGACTAAGCCACCCAGGCACCCCAAGTTCTTTTTTGAGGTCTCTTCATGACATTGCAGTCAGATGGTTACTGTGACTAGAGTCATCTTGAAGTCTACATCACTTCCATGTTTGATAATTAATGCTGCTAGGTGGGATTTCAACTGATACTACCAGCCAGACAATGACATATGCCTACCCATGTGGCCTGGACTTCATCACTGTGTGATGACTGGGTTCCTACAGCACACATCATAAGGGAGAAATCTAGGTGGAAAAAAATCTATCACCTAGTCTCAGAAATTATATAACAATTTTGTTGCATGCTTTTCATCAGAATTAAGTCACTAATGACACCTCACTTTCAAGGGAGGAGGAATTAGACTCCTTTTTGTGAAAGAAAGAGTTAAAATTTGATAGACATATTTTCGATCCACCATAATCTTCCTTCTGGCCACAAATAATTCATATTCTCCTGTAAGCAAAATTTACCTTACTATAGCCCCCTAAATATGCATCTATGGTGGCATTAGGTTCAGATTTGAGGTCCATGGGTTGTTTTTTTTTAATGTTTATTTATTTATTTTGAGAGAGAGAGAGAGACAGAGAGAATGAGTGGGGAAGGGGTAAAGAGAGAGAAGGAGAGAGAGAAGCCAAGCAGGCTGTTCACTATTAGCACAAAGCCCCATGTGGGTTCGATCTCACACACCATGAGGTCATGACCTGAGCCAAAATCAAGAGTCAGATGCTTAACCAACTGTGCGGCACAGGCACCCCTGAGGTCCAGGCTTTTTAAATCTCAATCATGTCCAAGTGTAGATAACTTTATTCCTCTCCATATGAAGATTCATGAACTAAGAGAGAACTAATCTGTCCCCCAAATATCCAAAGTACAGTGTTGGAGCAGGCATAACACAACTACTGAAGACATTGGCATTCATAAAGGATGAAAATTGGAGACCAGTGGTCCACAGAAAATAGAATTCTGCTGAAAAGAATTCAAACACATGTTTCCAGTTCCTAGATTATGGCTCAGCCCTACTTCTTGATAAAAATTTTCTACATGTCTTGGCTGCACTCTATGGGGGTCTTAATATTAACAGCTTTTAGAATATTGTTTCATTTCCCACCAAGACTCGTCTTGGCTGCACTCTATGGGGGTCTTAATATTAACAGCTTTTAGAATATTGTTTCATTTCCCACCAAAAGACTCTCGTGCTTGCAGTTGAGTATTATTGTAAATATGCTTCATGTCCACTGAAGTTAAGGTATCTAAAGGCCTATTTTCATTTTGTACCATTTCTGTCTCCTTTAGTCCAATACGGTAGTGTTTCCAGTGATACAATTGCCTTAAATACTTTGTAGGGTTCTGTGAATTATATTGGTGTTCATGTCATTGGTGAAAACCCCATTCACAAATCTCTTTGAAATAAACCCTATTCTACCTTGGACTCCCTGAAAGGCTGTAAAGGACAATAGTCTTAAGATTCTTAGAGGCCCTATTGTTTGAGGGGATCTGCAAGGAAACCCTCAAAATCCATAGAGGGCATTTTGTCCTTTGGTTGAGTCTCAGGCACCAATTTAAGTCTTTCTTAGATCTTAACAAAGGATTTCACAGTCACACTATCTTGGCTTTGCCTATAGATTATGTTTTCCTGGCAGTGTCCTGGATTTGATCTTTGCCAGGAAGCTATTTCTGAATTTGAAAATTGTTTGCCATCTGGAGATTCTTGGAATGAGAAACAGTTTTATTTCAAAACCGGTGAATTTCAGCTCCTTTATATCTAACCATTTGTTCATCAAATAATCTCTTTCCTTCTTAATTAATTTATTATTCTCAAATAGAAGAAGCCAAGTGGCACATTCAACACTTTGCCTGGAAATCTATTTTAGCTAGATGTCCAGTTCATTAAGTACATTTTCTGTGTTACCACAGGCAACAGTGTTGCTGAACTTTCTACCAGGACATAACAACGGACTCTTCCATTGCAATTCCAATAGCAATTTTTCTCACTTTTTGTTAGGTACCCATCAAAAGCCTTGTCAAGTCCCTTTAGGATTATTCTGCCAACAGTTTCAATACCTACCAGCATTTCTGCCACCAGGTCTCAAAGCGAGTGATACATACTTAAAGTTTGGTTTCATAGCCTTACTCCTACTATCCAACTCTGTTCTGATAATCTGTAACTATGTAACTTCAAATTCAGTGGCATAAAACAATAATTCCTTACTATTATCATTATGACTAAAGTTTCTGAGAGTTGACTAGGCTCATAAGAGGTCTTTGCTTGGGGTTTTTCATGCAAATGTAGTGATATGGTGGCTGAAAACAACTTGAAGGCTTTTCACACACATAATTGTAGCTGCTGCTGACTGCCAGCTGGAGTCTCACTTAAAGCCATTGGCCAGATTTTCTATACTTGATCTCTCTATGGGTTCTGGGCTTTCTCACAATATTGTTTCTTGGTTCCAAAGGATGGCATCCAAGAGAGCATCAGGCAGATCGTTCTGTGACCTGCTTGAGAAAGCATGCAACACAACTGCTGCCCTGTTTGGTTAGTTAAAAGTTAGTCACTGAGGAGACTTCTGGAAAGATGGAATCTATGAAACTCTACTCCTCCATAAAAGTGACACAATGACCCAAAAAATGTCAAAATAATCTTTTTCAGAACTCTGGAAAGTGACCTAAGATTTTCAGTACTCCAAAGAGGATTTATTCTAGAAAGATGTCTGTATCTCATTAAGATATATGAAATTTGTTGCAATTTAACTTGCTGTGTTTCCACTCCCCTTTCTTCAGATCCATACATGTTTTGAAAATCAGCATCCTTGCAACCATAATATCTGTGAAAAGCAGTAGCCAAGCAGCTGCTGGAAAGAGGACTGGATTAGGGGTTCTTCCAGAAGCTCCATCTCCAGAGATTTGCCACTATTTGACTTGTCTGATAGCTCCCTGGAAAAAAAACCTTATTTACAGGGCTGTTGTTATTTGACCTAATTCAGAGTTAGCTCAACAGTAAAAGCCCTACCATTAAGTTGTTGGAAGTAACCAACAGCAATTGTTTAACATTGCAGCCATCCTAGGCAGAAACAACCATTGTGAAAAACCCAAGGCTGGCCAAAAACTTAAAAGGAAGATCTTGGGAATTAGTTATCCTTAGGGGAGCTTTGAAAAGCTCTAACACAATCCTGGGTATATAGAAGAGAACATCCATCTATAGGACTATGCACCTGCCCAGGGAATTCCTAAGAAGGCCCTAATTTCTTGCCATCAACTGGCCCTGAGACCCTGTTCAAGTGGAAGAAAAGCCACATACAGAGTTACAAACTGCTGGGACACTAAAGAAATGCCCTAGGATACACATGGAACCCCTTAGTCAAGAGTGGACAGCATATTGATTCAAAACAATTAAAATTTCTGTCCAATCATTAGCAGACCTCTAAGCCAACTGAGCAGAGTTTTCAAAGGGCACACACAACAGAGAAGAAAGACATGAAAGAATTATTTCAGAAAAGCTATTAAATAGAAACAGCAGCAACAAAAACAATAAACAGTAACGACAAATAGGAAGGCAGCAATTTGATTTCCAGAGTTTCCTCATGATAGTATTGAAAATGTCCAAACTTTAGCAACAAACTATGGATGATCAAAGAATCAGGTTAAATACTGTTTATAGGTGGGAAAAAATTAATAGAACTGTCCTTGAGGAAGTCCAGATACTGATTTTACTAGAAAAAGGCTTCAAATCATCTTCTACACATATGATCAAAGGAAACCATATCTAACAAACTAAGGTATGAGAAACATTTCTCATTGAATACAGTATATCGATAAAGATACAGAAATTATAAAATGGAATGGATGGAATTCCAAATGGAATTCCTAGAGTTCAAAATGTAATAACTGAAATGAAAAAAATCACTAGAAGTCTCAACAATATATTTGACTTGACAGAAAAAAGAATCAGCAACTTGAAATTAGGTCAGTTGGGAGTGTTAAGCCTGAGTAACAGAAAGAAAAAAAAAGGTAGAGTAAACTGAACAGACTCTGAGAGACCTATAGGACATCATTAAGAACACCGACTTATGGGTGCTGATCTTAGAAGTGGAAGGAGAGAAAGCGATAAATTATTAGAAAGACGCAAGCTACAAAAATGACCCCATGAAGTAAGAGAGAATCTAAAAGTACCTGTAATCAGTTAAGAGATATAATTAGTAAATAAGTTGAATTAGTAATCTCTGAACTTCTCACACAGAACATGTAGGCTCAAATAGTGAATTTTACCAAACATTCAAAGAAGACTTAATGCCAGTCACTTTCAAACTGTTCCAAAAAGTGGAAGAGTGGAAACATTCACCATTTCATTTTGAGGCCAGTATTAACCGTGATACCAAAATCAGACATAGAAATCACAAGAAATAAAAACTACAGATCAATATCCCTTATCAATATGAATGTAAACATTCTCAACAAAATCTTAACAACCCAAATCCAGGGACATATAATAATTATTGTATACTATAACCAAATGGGATTTGACCCTAAAATGCAAGATTGGTTTAATTCAATACAGCATATGATATTAATAGAATGAAGGACAAAAACTACTTGATTATTCCAATAGACACAGGAAAAATTGATAAAATCCAATATACTTTTATATCAAAAGATTAAACCAACTAGAAATCAAAGGGGGACTTCCTGAATCTGACTAAGGGTATCAATGAAAACCTATAGCTAACATCATACTAACAGTGAAAGAATAAATTATTTTCCCTTAAGATCAGAGCAAAATAAGAATGCTTTTTCTCACACTTGTCCTCAACATTGTAGTGGAAATCCTGGCCAGAACAATAGGCAAAAATAGAATAGAATAGAATAGAATAGAATAGAATAGAATAGAATAGAA
>NW_026057582.1:51325655-51382622 GCF_023721935.1 Panthera uncia | reverse complement strand
AATAGAATAGAATAGAATAGAATAGAATAGAATAGAATAGAATAGAATAGAAGGTATCCACAGCCGAAAGAGAGAAGTAAAACTATGTTAATTTGCAGATGTTACCTTCTATATAGAAAATCCTAACTAGTCCAAGGAATAAAAAAAAATAGTAGAACAATACAGGATATCAGTAAAGTTGCAACATACAAGATCAACTTGTAAAAATCAGTGTGGTTCTTTACACTAGCAATTAATAATTTTAAAAAATTAAGAGGCATATTACCCAAGCATTAAACATCCCATAGTATTAAAAAATAATAAATAGTAAGGAATAGAATTAACCAAAAAATTTAAGGTTTATCCACTGAAAATTGCAAAATATGTTGAAAGAAATTAAAGGTCTAAATAAAGAGAAAGACACAAATGTTCATGAAATGGAAGACTTAAAGTTGTTAAGATAACATACTCCCCAAGTTAATCTAAAAATCTGATGCTACTGCTTATCAAAATCATGGCTATTTTTTTGTTCATGTATTCTTAAGCTTTTATCCTAAAATGCATATAGAAATGCAAGGGATTCAGAATAGCCATTTATAACCTTGAAAGAAGATAAAGTTGGAAGGCTCACACTTTCTGATTCATAACTTCTGATAAAGCTACAGTAACCAAAACAATGTGGAACTGGCATAACATATAGATCAATGGCATATAACAGAACTCCAAAATAAGCTCTTTTATTTTTGGGTAACTGGGTTTTGATAAAAGTGTCGAGAGTATTCATTAGAAATAAAGGACAGATTTTTTGGTAAAGTGGTTCTGGGACAATAGCTATATACATGTGAAAGAATAAAGTTGGAGCCCTACCTCAAACCATATAAAAATTGAACTCCAAATAGATTATATATCTAAGTATAAGAACTAAAAATGAGACTCTTAGAGAAGAAAATATTGGAGTAAAGCTTTATGGTTTCTTTTGTACAGTACCAAAACACAAGTGATAAAAAGAAAACTAGATAAGTTAGACCCCATCAGTTAAAAAAACAAACAAAGAAAAAACAATGTGTTTCAAAAGACATCTTCATGACAGTGAAAAGATAATCTATAGAATAGGAGAAAATATTTCTTACATATATATCCATCCACACTAATCAGCATATTCTGGCTAATTTTATGATAGGTTTAACAATTTAATGTGCCCTGAAAAAAATCTTTAAATGAACTAAACCAAATGTTAGCATATTGGAAATGTGTCTAAATGTACATTGGAATTCTAAAAATTGCTTATATGCAGGTTTTAAAACAATGTAGAAGATATACAAAAAGTCTTCATGACTAGTATTTTATAGTAGGAGCTGGCCTGGATACTTTGCCTCTCCTTTCTGCTTTGACATATTTAATAGAAATAATATATAAATATTTAACAAAAAAATCGTATTTTGAAGAACTCCTGGAAAATGGCTCATGGAAAGGATTTTACTATCTGGTACATCAAGATTCACACATTCTTTCCTAAGTATAACAGTGGCCATTTTTCATCCAATCAGCGGCCCAGAGAGGATCAGGCACTATCTCCTGAGTACAACTGCATGGATCTGTCAGCCCCAAACTTGTTAACTCTCACTGTTCTGAATGGTGATTTTTTTCTCTAGTTCTTAAGCACCATCCTCAGTTTTAATTTAGATTTAAACTCAAGTAAAACCTAGACTGTGGCTTCCATGTTTTTTACCTAATTTAGTTAGCCAACAGGCAGCAGGCAAAATAGTTTGGAAATTTTTGAACGAGCAGAGGACTAACATTACTAAATTAATACTGTAGAGAAGTCCTCACAACAGAAGTGTTTTCACAACCTTCTGTTTGAAAATATGTTTTCTAGGTTTCAGTTGACTTTATCTGGATCAGATTAAAAATCAATAAACATTTTTCTAGGGAATTAAAATGATCCAGTCAATTCACCAAATACTCAACTCTGCTCTCTGTGCCAGATGTATGGGAAGATATAATGAAAATCGATGTGGGGAAATAAAATTTGAGAGACAAGGATGTGTGCACATGAAATGATAACTAAAAACTTAAGACACAGTAAGATAATTGCCAAATAGTTGGTATGCACAACTAATGCTACAAAAATCAAATGAAAGTGGCAGTTCCATAAGTTTAGATGGTGAAAATTATGGAGAAGTTTCCCATCATGAATCCAAGCATAGTCTCCTTTTGCTTTCTCAAAGATACCATGTCTGAGTGATACCTGACAGGAAAGTTTTTTTTAACTTTCTGTATTGTGAATCTTTTTTTTCTTTTTCTTCCCTACATGTCCCAGTTTCCTACTATCTGCTGGAATGAATGAGAGCCTCTTTTACAATAGAAGTGCCTAGACAAGTCTTGCTATTAGTCACCAGTGAAACACAAAAATTAGATTTTCAACATTTTAATAATAAACGATTGTTGAGGCACACACATATACACATTTTGATCCATTTATTCCTGGAAGCTTAGATTGGAGACACTTAGCAAGGCATAACTCTAATAGGAAGAAAAGTGAAAGTCAGCTTTTCTTATACTTTATTTGCTCCGAGAGAGCAAATATAGGTCTTTTATGAGTCTTTTCTATCATTTCTGGAACTACCTCATCTAGATAAATAGTACTTTCTTTGTTTGACAGGCATGAAGGTCTGTAGCTCATGGTAATTTTTTTTCATTTCAGCACATCACCTTTTAATGAAGGATTGTAAACTACTACTACCTGCCTTTGGTCTTGCCTAACATACCTTATGCTTTTAAGAACTTTGGCGTTATAGGCAAGTCTTTATGAGGAGGATGGGTTGGATAAATATCACCCTAAATTATTATTATTTGCTATTTTATCACATCAATGTGCCATTAACAACTCACGGTGATTTTAATGATCATTATTAATAACTACTAAATATGTCCCATATACCCTAATCAGGTGTGGAAGGAGTGATTCATGTTCAGTCTCAGATGAACAAGATTCCTCCCATTTCATTCAGGCTCATGTCCCTCGGGTTGGATGAAATGAGTGAGGGGAAAGGGTTGTCTGGACTTACAACTAAGCCAACTAAGAAATATTATCAGTAGACTTAAAGTCAAATCAGGACAAAGATCAATTTTAATGTTAGTGGGATACTTTCACCAACTGGGGAGATCCAGTTGGCCCTTTAGGAAACAGGAACTGCAATAGGCAAGTGACAAAGGAAAGAAACACCAGAGTTAGGATGCTGTGTTGAGTCTGCAGGAAGAGAACACTTTGTAAGAGCAAGGAAAATAATCTGGGCTGAGAAGCTTGTTGAAGGACTGTGATAGGGTGCAGGTTCAAAATACGGTATTTGATTTCTTAATACACTATTAAAAACATTTTTAGGGGCACCTGGGTGGTTCAGTGGGTTAAGTGTCTGGCTTTAGGTCAGGTCATGATCTCACCATTTGTGAGTTTGAGCCCTGCTTTGGGCTCTGTGCTGATAGCTCAGAGCCTGGAGCCTGCTTCAGATTCTGTGTTTCCCTCTTTCTGCCCCTCTTCTGCTTGCACTCTGTCTCTAACTCTCTCAAAAGTAAATATTTAAAAAAGTTTTTAAACATTTTTAATTATTTAGCATATTTTCCATTTAAGTTAAATACAAAAATTGGTAAAACTAACCTATCTGTTTAGAAGTCAGAATAATGGTTACCCCCTTGTCAGGGGGCGGTTAGTGACTGGGAAGCATAAGGAGTTGTGTAGGGTGGTAATGTTCTATTTCTTGATCTGAATGCACTTGCAGGGATGTGCACAGGTGGTGAAAAATTCATATTTATATTTACTAGGTGTGCACTTTTTAATGTGAATATTGTACTTAATAAAAAGTTTCTAACAGTAAGAAATCCGTAGATTTGAAAGGAAAGTCACTTTAGCAGTGCATCTACTTTAAGTGAATGGCTTTGTAGGTAGCTCTCAAGCCCTGCAGGGCGAGCCAGTGCAGGAAAACAGCTTCCACACTAGCAGACTAGCTCACAGAGAGCCTCTCTCAGTTCTCCCCAGCCCTTCTCCATGCTTCATACTGTTAGCTATGTCAGCATTCTTGGTACGTAATTAAACACTAATGTGGAGAAAGCTTCACCATTGTGTGTTGGGGCTTGGGTGGATAAATTAACTACAGTGATGACATTGATGCTTCTTCACTCATGGTACCAAACAAGGATATCTTTAAGTACTGGGTCATCCTTCTCAAAGGAGATCTGCCTTGCAGTACATATTTGAAACCTCAGATTGGTCAGAGAGTACTGTAATTTGCATCTAGATTGTTTTGTGGGTGTAGTTGTTTTTAATCATGGGCACCCCGTGAAGTTAAGGTGAGTCAAAGCAGCTGCATTCTGTAACCAGGATCTGAGCTTTGTGCTTCTTTTTTGTTCCCCACCCCTCCATCCCACCGTCTCCCCCACCTCCACTCTGCCCAGCTCCTGCCCTTTATATTACAGTGAAGCTCTCTTTGGCCCTGTCTTACAAGTGCTATTGCATCAAAACTCCAATGACATATCACCTCACACTTGTGAGAATTGCTAAAATTAACAACCCAGGAGATAACATGTTAGCCAGGATATGGAGAAAGGGGAACCCTCTTACACTGTGGGAATGCAAACTGGTGCAGCTCTTCTGGAAAACAATATGGAGGTTCCTCAAAAAGTAAATAATAGAACTACCCTACGACCCAACAATTATACTACTAGGTATTTACCCATAGGATACAAAAATACTTATTTGAAGGGGCACATGCACACCAATGTTTATAGAAGCATTATCAATAGTAGCCAAATTATGGAAAGAGCCCAAATGTCTATCAACTAATGAATGCATAAAGATGTGGTATAGATATACTATGGAATATTACTCAGCCATAAAAAAAGAATGAAGCCTTGCCATTTGCAATAATGTGGATGGAGCCAGAGAGTATTATGCTAAGCAAAATAAGTCAGAGAAAGAAAAATACCATTTGATTTCACTCATATGTGGAACTTAAGAAACAAAACAGATGAACATAGGAGGTAAAAAGAGAGAGATGCAAACCTTAAAACAGACTCTTAACCACAGAGAACAAACTGAGGGCTAAAGGAGTGGAGGTGGGCAGGGGAATGGGCTAAATGGATGATGGGCATTAAGGAGGACACTTGGGATGAGCACTGGTGTTACATGTAAATGATAGATCACTAAATTCTACTCCAGAAACCAATCTTACACTATATGTTAACTAACTGGAATTTACACAAAAACTTGAAACTACCAAAAAAACAACAGCAACAATAACAAAACTTTCTTCACATCAAGAAAAAAAAAAGTGAGGTCCTTATTTTCCACTTGATTATTCATTCAGGTCAGATGAGATATGGTACAATGATTCATTTCATGTGTCACCTTGACTGGGATACAAGGTGCTAAGATATTTTTGAAACATTACTCTGGGTGTGTCTATGAGGGTGTTTTTGGATGAGATTAACATTTGAATTGGTAGACTGAGTAAAGCAGATTGCTCTCCCTAATGTAGGTGACCCTCACACAATTTGTTGATGGCCTGGACAGAAAAACAAAACACAACAAAAAAGGGCTAATCCTCCCAAGAATAGAAAAAAGAGGAACTTTTCCTCTCCGACTGCTGAGCTGGAACATCAATCTTTTCCTGCCTTCAGACTATACCTGAAACACTGGCTCTTCTGGTTTCTCAAGCCTTCCAGCTTTCAGACCAGAGCATGTATCATGGGTTCTCCTGGTTCTCAAGTCTTTGGACTCAGAGTGAAACTACACCATTAGCTGTCCTGGGTCTCCAGCTTGCCAACTGCTGATATTAGGGCTTCTCAGCCTCCATAATCACATGAACCAATGCCTCACAGTGTATGTGTGTGTGTGTGTGTGGGGGGCGGGGGGAGTGTGATGTAGAGGGACAAGTTTGTAGTAGCTAAAACAAAACAGAACAATATCAAAACATTATTCTGGTTAGATTGTATTAATTAGTACTGAGTGTTTATTATCTGTAAATCTTTTTATTTAAAGAACAATTATCTGAGCTATTTTACAAAGGAAATAACACAATAATATATTTAATAGAGGAAGAATCTTCCATATACAGGTTGACCCTTCTGTCAAATTGATGTCTTTTATTTCAACCGAGCTTAGATAATCACAAACAGAATTTTAAGAAAAGACATTTTTTTTTCTCCAAAGGAATGCTGGCAATGGAAGAATAACATGGCATTTCTGGCATACAGCAGATGGGTGTTAGGTCATCCCTGTTAAAGGAAGAGTGACAGGTGGAGTGACATATTTGAGAAAGTTTCCGTTTTAGGTAGAACCAAGAGCAGGGCCGGGAAAGGGCTCTGCGGATTATTCAGACCTCACTACCAGGGAGAGTGAGACTTTTTCTTATTGGTTATAGTTATCTATTTCTGATAAAGTCAAGTACTTCTGCTCAGGAGTGGACAGTATTTATTCTGTCATTTGGCTGTTTTAGAGTGAGTGGCTTCAAAGAGTTCTTACTCAGGAAAAAGAGAAATCAATTTAAAATTTTAACTGATACTGGAGAGGCTTCAGGTACTGAACCTTAGAGAACTAAAAAGAAAAAAAAATTGAAGAGATAAGAAATTCAACTATTTGAGTTAAGTTTTATAATGAGAGTGTACTCTGACTTTTGAATTTAGAGCTTATTTTGTGGAGAGAATGTGTTAGCTGATTGAAATGGAGGATCTATCTATCTATCTACCTACCTACCTACCTACCTATCTATCTATATGAATGGTCATACATTATGTTGTTGGATTGTAAAAGTTTTGAGCTATGTATTAATTAACTCAGATAAATGCTTTACGCCAATTGCCTTGCTCTCGTACTTAACCCAGGTACAAAAGGCAGAGAAGATCTACAAGTAAAACCTAATCTGTCTCTTAGTGCACCTAACTAAGTCTATTTAATTTTAGTGACATCAAAAGTAACACCAGTTTAGTAGAATTTATGGCTTTTTAAATGAATAGTAAACAAACATTTTGACAGAAACTTCCTTACTGTCACAGGATATTTTGGATCATGCAACTTAAATTAATAAAATAATTCCTAGGGTACAAAGTATAACTTTAACACCTATCCCCAGATAGGTTTCTACCCAGAAACAGTAAAACAGATTATTTTCAAAACATCTGCATGTTCTTAAAGCTTAGGGGTATGTTAGAGTTTAAAAATGTTAAAGCAAGTAACTGTTGCTTAGATGCTATTTACAAACATCCCAGTGAAAGTGGCATATATTCACACTAGCAGCTTAGAAATGTTTCTGCATAATACTCATGAATAAAATCTTAAAGCAGAATTTTGGTTAATGCCTAGGAAGACACATTTTGCATTGGATTTTTAAACATATGCAATTATAAAAGGTACTTTTTGTTTAAAAAATGTGTACGATTATAAAAGGTGAAAGACTGAAAACAACACATGTGCTTTGGGTGTTATCTATGTGAGGGTGACATCTAAGCTTTATCTGTAGAGTCAGCCTCAGCAACATGGGGAAGCCTGAACACCTTGAGTAAAAGTTTTGAAGGCACTTCTGGGTTCAGCAAAAGAGCCCAACCAGCAAGATCAGTCACTAATATTTGCCTTGGAAAAATCTAGTTGGAGAAAGTGTGGTGGCACCTTTTCATCTTATAGCTGAAGACACTGAATATCAGAACTGTGGTATTAAGTTACTCAAATTTTATAGGATTTTATCAGGGAAGGCACAGAAATTTCTTCATAGTTTGTAAAAAAGGCAGACCTAGTGTCCTGATTGATAATGTGGTAAAGGAATAAGTGAACAATTGGTCTTTCATCAGATGAGTAGTACATATTTAAAAGAAAAAAGAATGCAAAACTTAGGTTGATAAAACACAAAAATGGAAAAGATTTGGGGAAACATGCATTTAATTCTATTTGTGGGAAATAAAACAGTACAACTTTTAGGATGGAAAAATTGATCAAAATTTATAATGTGCAAACTCTGACTCCACTATTCTACTACTAAGGTTTTATTCTAAAGAAATGATAAAAAAGTTGGTGTATTGTTAATTAAAATAGTAAATGTTTGGAAGATTTATATCTCCTATAGTAGGAACTAGGAAATAAATAGTAATAGCCTGTTATAAAGTTCTTCTATTGATAAGAATATTAAAGCTATGTTAAAAAAGATAAGACTACATTGAGATGAGGGCTCATAAAATAAAGCAAGGTAAGAACAATTTGGATTATTCTATCGGAATAGTGGATTCACCCTCCACACCATCCATGGACACTGTCCAACTGATTTTTCCAATTCCCTGAGGGCCTTCTCTGGCCTCTAGAAAATGCAGAGCAGGTCTGAAGTGCAGGAAGCTCACACCATGGAGGGTAGCCTACAGCCAACAATGGGTTCCTCGCACACTGGGTGGCTCAACTCTAAGCTACATTTACTATAGTTTCCAGGACCTGGTTCCTAGCAGGACTGAGCGTTGGTCTCCCACAGTGGTAACTTATCCATGAATTCCCCACCATGGGCTTTTTTCCGGTCTGCATGTCTCTTTTCCTCTGTGGGTGCTCCTGGCTTCACCTTCAAAATAAAACAATTTATTCTCCCAATCTCACTAAGGGTCTGCTTATAGGAGAATCCAACCTAAAGCAATATTTTGGGGTGTATTATATGGCATGTGTGTGTGTGTGTGCGCGTGCGCATGCACATGTGTGTAGTATAAGGCAATTGGAATATACACCAAAATAGTAAGTGTTTCTCCGCACGGTAGGATTAGAAGTAATATTTATACTTCTCTGTTACATAATTTATTTTTGAGGACAGTGTGTTATTTTTTTAAATGTTTATTCATTTTTGAGAGAGAGTATGAGAGTGGAAGGGACAGAGAAGTGGGTGGGGCGGGGGGGGGGGCGGCGAATAGAGGATCCAAAGAGAGCTCTACACTGACAGCAGAAAGCCCAATGTGGGGCTTGAACTCATAAACCATGAGATCATGACCTGAGCTGAAGTTGGATGCTCAAATGACTGAGCCACCCAGGCGTCCCCAGGACAATGTGTTATTTAATGGAAGGAAGATTTGTGGCCTGGAAAGGCGGTAGACTGTGCCTCCTGGGTGTACTGACTCCTTGGCTGAGGAGCAAAGTACCTGAGATGGGGAGAGGAGGATGTTTGCAGCTCATTCATATACTGCCTTCCTCCAGTAGGAATCCCCTTTCAGTTCTGGGACTTAGCAGGCTGAGTGGGAGCCCTTAGTGGGCCCCCAGTGAGGAACTGAAGCCTGCAAATGTAAAGGAAATGAGGTGGATCCATCATAAAAAGAAGAGAAATCCAAGCCTCCTGACTTTGGTATAGCATACAAATTTAGCCCACAGTAAGAATGATTTACTCATTTTATTTCTGGCTAGCAGACCTTTTCTGTCATCTTGACTGCTGTTTTTCATAATTGCTTCTAAAAAGGCCTACCCCATTTAAAATAACTGACGTCTATTAAAATAATGTAAAAGAATATGCATATCAATGTCTTTATACCATGGTGAGGGCATATTCATTAGTGCAGCATAAGTTCTTAGGAAGGAATGTCAGCATTAAATATATATTATAAAAAGAACACAAACGTTAAGGAATAGAATTACAGATTATTTAGACAACTTCCTTTTTTTATTTTGGAAGAGTGATTACCATATCTCTATGCATATTAGTTGTTTGTCTAACTCTCTACTTACTTCTTAATAATTAGGGGTAGTTTTTGTTATAAAAATTAGACATCTTGCTCAAAACTTGATTTTCACTCATTAAATTAATGAACTACAAGATAAATAAAAACCATACATTTCAATTGTAACCTTCATTAATGTCATGGGTGGGTGATTTTATCTTATTAAGCATTAATGTGCTGTTCATTCCATTTAACTCTAAATTGAATAAAAATTTGACAGGATTTTTTGTTAACTAAAACTATACATAATCCTAATGTTTATCTTTGGCTACTCTAAAACTAGGAAATGACAGGAAAACATAAGTTAATGATGAGCCACACTTCCTAGTGTGTTTTCTGTCCACCATGTACACATTAGGTCAACTAGACAGTGTTTGAACATTTTTGTAGAAAAGTATAACAATATATATTTTGGTATTTTGATTATGAAATAGAAAAAAATAGATTACCTGCTGGATCAAATTTTATCACCTTTGTCATTGTGCTACTCACACCATTCTGTTTTGGTCAAGGGAAGTTTAAAGTTGTATCTATGTGACTACAAAATAATTTTATGGGACAAAATTATGTTTTAGAAACATGAGTCATAAAAATGCTTTGTAATTCTCTGTGATGTGTAGATTGACATTATTTGCTAAAACTGAGTCATATTCTCAGATTTAGTGTAAATTTAGCACCAAACATAAACTGATATTAGGCATAAACTGCATTGAAGCATTTCAGGTTTTAAGAAACTGAAAATATAAAATACAGTTCATGGATGGCTTTGGGTACAATAGAGATTAAGCAGGGTTTAGGATTAAGAATAAATTATTATAGTTTGAGCATGGTATTTTGTTTACTTGTATATTTGCAAAACTTGGTCTGATGTTCCACTAGTGAAAGTAAAAGGCAAAAAGCCTGAAATAAATATATTAAAATATAGGCTAGAGGACATATCCTGTATAGGCATTTTTTATACAAAGTTCTTTCAAGCTAATGTTCGATAAAATTTTAAATATTTCAAGGCACCTGGGTGGCTCAGTTGGTTAAGTGTCTGACTTTGGCTCAGGTCATGATCTCATGGTTGATGGGTTCAAGCACCATACTGTCAGTGTGGAGCCTGCTTGAGATTCTCTCTCTCTCCTTCTCTCTCTGCCCTTCCCCCACTGGTACACACACACACACACACACACACACACTCTCTCTCTCTCTCTCTCTCTCTCTCTCTTTCTCTCTCTCTCTCTCTTTCAAAATAAATAAATAAAGTGAATATTTTTAATATTTAATTTTAGTAGAACTCAAAGGCTGAAATGTTTAGAGCAATGTAAAAGAAATGTAACTAAATTGATCTACTTGATGTCAGTTTTTGTCATTATGTACAGATTAAAATATTATTTTTTTATTGAAATACTCTTAAAATAAGCCTAAAAAGCATAAAGATGAAGCTTAGCTTGGGGAAACATTAACTTCCAGTCAAGTCTGTTTATTTAATTAAGTCTGTATTGTAGAACAATTTGTAGAATGACTTGGCAAGATCTATTTATCTATGTTGTAAAATGAGATACGCATTTCATTAAAAGTTAAATATCAAATTTTCTTATTTGGCACAAAAGATTTTTCTTTTTTGGTACAAAAATTCCTCAAGTCTATGATAATAATCTAATTGTGTACGTTTTGTGCATGTTAGCAATATGTTAATAGTCTAGAGCTCTTTTCTTTTGACCATTTTATTACACTACTCTTAATCTTAATGTTAAAAGATACAAATGATAAAAATTAGTGAATTTGATATATTATTGTAAAAGACATCCTTTACCTCATGAAGGAACCTAATTATTTGCATATGCATATTTAACTACAACAGAAAAATAAAATAACGACTAATTTTATTGTTTGTAATTATGGTGGTTGTGTTAATTGCTTACTATTTGTAAGGCATTTTGCTAAGCTTTCAACATAGATTAACTCATGGAATTGTCAATGCAACCCTGTTACATAAATTAATTTACTGTTCTCATTTAACACACGAGCTCATTGAAGTTAAGTGGTTCATCTAAGTTCCCACAACTTTTAAGTGGCAAAGTTGAGATTAGTGGGTTTAAATCAGGACCTGGGTTTGGACTATTTAATGTAAGTAGGAAATTCTTGTATTGCTTCTTAGTAAATATCACCCAGTTTGCCTTACTCATAGATGCATAACTCTTTACAAGAATTTGATATTTTATAATGAATTTATTATTTCTACTATACACTTTTTTTTTTCTGTATCCTTGGAAAGAACAAGAACACCATCTAGAAACATACCAGTAATGTACAATTTATAGTCATTCTTCTTTCCTAAATTTCTTAGATTAGGAGACAATAAATATTTGAAACATAAGGTTATATTATGGGTAGACAGTGATCAGGCCCATCATTGTAGAGTGGTGAAAAACATCTGTCCTGCAATTAGATTGGCATCACATCCTTGTTCTGCCATTTACTGACCATATGCCACTGGGAAAGTTAATTATCTGCTCTTTGCCTTTGATTCCTTATTTGTAGAATGAGCCAACATTAACACTTTGTGGAATTGTGGTGATGAACATATACACAATATTTAGAATGGTGACAAGTAGAAAGTGCTCAATTGATTTTAGGTATTATAATCAAAGTAATAATAAGTAATAAAATATATAAGGTGCTCTTGTCCTTCCCCCATCACTGGTCCCTATTCCTGTTTATGTCTTACTTTATTTCCTCTTCTTTAAAAATCTTGGTGACTTTTTTTTTTGGAAGGATTTCATTTTTCCATTGCATTAAATATACAAGCTTCCTTGATATATATTTTATATAAGGAACTTGGTACTTTGTAGCAAGTTTATATTATTTCTGTTCTTTTGGCCCAGTGCACAAAGTGTAAATTCAGTTACTTTGTAATCAATCACTGCAAGTATGTGGGTTTGGCATTGCATACTGGTTGGTTAATAGCTCTAATGATGTTCTCAGCGGTAGGATGGCTTTTTTAGCAGGAGTTTCAATCTTCACTAATATTCCTGTGCAACATTCTCTTTTATCATTTTGTCATTTTCCTGATGGATTTCCATACACTGAGGTATTTGTAAAATCAATCAACTGTCAATTTTAGGATTACATTTTCGTTGCAAAAGGTAAGCTTTCTAAATGTTTCATTTCAAGCTTACAAATGATCACTTCATTCCCTTTTATGAGAATCATTTTCTTCCCATTATAAAACAGCTTATAAAATCCAAATTCATCCTAAATTTCTTCTTCCACAAAGGTAGACAATAAGAAATGTCTTAGATATTTTCAAGTAATATTCCATATTCATCTAGGTTTTCATTTTCATCTATTATTTTAGTGAATTACAATAACATAAAACCAAGTTTTGAAACTTGAAGGAAAGTCTTTAAAAGTTCTAGAATCAGATGAAGAGGATATATCTCTAGGAAATTTCTAATTAATATATTTCTTCCTATATCATCTTATAAACATCTAATTTATTTCAGAATTAACTCTTTAGGCAATTAATTTAAGTAGAGGAGAACATAAATTCTTTGATTCAGATCCATGTTCAATAAGATACTTTTGGATAGTTTCTGATTAAGTATATTCACATAAATAAACTTATTGCATATCTCACTAAAATTTAATGTTTCAAAAAAGGTGATTGTTTTTCTCTAACAAGTCTAATGCCATGTTTCTGGAAAAATAAAATTGTGTGTTGAAGAAAAAAAGAGCAAAGCAAATTATGTCTTAGACTGTGCTCAAAATTACTTCCAGAAACCTGTTAGGAGTAACTAATAAAGCTAGAGCAGGTAATATGTCACAGGCAAGAAATAAGATACTTATAGCCCATGTGTAGAAAAACCACAATATTTTGGAAATAACATTTTTCATTAGATGTAGCCTCATTTAAAAATCTGATTCAGTCTCAACATTTTGGTGCTTACAAAAACCTTTGAAAAGCTGATGATAGCTATGGACTCTCCCCAGAAAGTACACATCCCAAAGTCTATCCAAAGCTGAACCCAAGGTTAAGAATAATCTTAGTTCTGTTAACACATCAAATAACAGTAAACTTATTCCTTTAACTTCAGCAGTACATGCCCACACCATTCTTGAGATGAACTGAGATTTTCTTAGAAGTATTGCTTTTCTAAATTTTTTCCATGTCCAACAACCAACAATAATCTCCTCCAAGTCCAATTTTCTCATCCCTTTCACCGTGTTCTGCAGGACCCGAGTCCTTTGATCTCTACACATTTTCATGATTAGCCACCTTTGAGCAAACTACCTTCTCTAGAGCCCAATACTATTATCAACCACTTAAATGATCTCTCTCAAATTCCTTTCTTCCTGATTTCATCACATCCACTCTGAAAACAACTCACTCTAAATCTATCTCAGGATCTGTCTGGATCACTTTTATTCCAGGTTGGGTGTGTGTGTATATATGTATATATGTATATGTATATATATACATATATACACACACAATCATATGCCCCCAAAGAAGTAGTTTATTGCCACCACAAATTTATGATATTACCAGTTATCCTCTGAAAGTTTTTAAATTTATTCTTGGTTAATTCCCTCCTCCACTCTTGTTACTAGTTTTTCTAGATGCATGTTTTCTTTGTGCCTTCTAACCAACTTCTACTTTATTTACCCATTGGCAGACAACTTTTCTTCTTCAGAGAAGACAGGTTCTCTCAGATTGGAAATACCTAGTAGTCTAAATTCCACATTGCCACCAGAATAATCTTTCTGAAGAAGGAGAAAAATACAACCATTTCTGTATTCTAGTGGTGGCGGCAAGAAAATCTTGAACCACTTTTACAATTGTAAGGAATGGAATTTTTCTAAACAGTGAATGAATAATAAAAGACATCCATGTTGAGATATGCAAGAGTAAGTTGGATATATTTAGATTACATAGCCTTTGGTTTTTTTAGGTTGCAGTTCAACAGAGAAATTTAGTTTAATACATAAATCAGATTACTATAGATTAAAAGTTTGATGAAAATCTCATGAGACTGGAATATGAATGATTTCTGAGAACATTCCACATCTCAGAAACAAAAAGAAGGATGTTATGTTATTGATAAGAGGCAGTAATGGTCAGTATACCAAAGTAACCCATTAGAAAGTGACATCCATTATAGAAAAAAAGACATGATGGTTTGCACTGAATTTTCTTCCTGCCCAGTGGGGCAGCCCGCATGACTCTTGACTCTTGTTTAATCCCTTGTCAGGATATGAAACTTGATTTGACTTATAGTAACATTTTCACTGACAGCATAGTGGACATTTGTCATGTTTTTAGTTAATAGGCATCTGAACATTTTCCTTGGTTTGATAAGGTAAGCATAAAATTTATCATCCAATTAGGACAAAATTAAGAGAAAGAAAATATGAGCTATTAGTAATTATACCAGGCCAGCCCGTATAAGTCAAGACATATCCAGAGAAACTGTGTCATGCAATAACTCTAATTTTGAATGGATTTCTATGAAAATAAATAATTTAATATAAAATAGGTTAGACTAGGATAACTTGTCTTTAAGGTTTTTACATCCTAGAGAAGCTTAATTTAAAAGGCTCAGTAATCAACTTTTAATGAGATTTCCTATCATCGTCCTTTTTCCTAATCTTTCTGGATTCATTTTAGAGTTTTGGCAATTTTCTAACAACTCCTAGAAACACAAAGAATACATTCTGCCCCTTCTTGGTTGAGTTTGACCTCCCATCAGCAAGAGGCCCCTGTGTACTGCAAAACAACAGCAACACAATAGCAATCACCAAAGAGCTTTTTAGTTTTTTTTCAAAGTCCTGGCTACTCTCCTAGAATAATAGTTAATCCATTTTCTCTCCTTTGGATTCATTCTTTCTTTCTCTTTGGATTTCATTCATTCTTTCTCTATTTCCTCAAACCAGCAGGTATGGTCAAATTTTTTCCCCTGCAACAGAAAAAAATAAAACATTTATGAAATCTTCAATTTGCATTCTACCTTACTTCTTATAATGAATGCCTTCACACACTGTGGCAGCCACGTCTGGTTGCCCACCCAGTAGGTATATCCTCTGCTTCTATTCTTCCTCATTGGAAACACATTAATTTTATGTGAGTAGTCTTCTGGTATGCAATCAGTGTCTCAGGAGACATATATAGCCCTCACCTACCCTGGGGCCTTGGAGTGAATAATGAATTATCTAAGTCAGTCATAAAGTTCTTATTAGTCTAGCCATTGATTGGTTTATGCATGGATGGGTGTCACGATCCTTACCAATGAGATGAGATTGAAATCTTCTTGGGAAGGGTTTTCTTGCTAGATAAAAGAAACAGATGAGGGGGAAAATGCCCAACACTCCACTGGGTGGTGTTACATCTGCATGTGATGCCTGGAATTGCCAGGGAAGGCATAGTGCATTAACAGTGAGACACCACTGACATCCTGAGTATGGCAGAGAAGAAAGTTGGAAAACACTGGGACGCCATTGAGCCCTGAATTAACTCACCCTGCAATGACCTTTCCTCCGGACTTCATTATATAAGAAAGCAAAGACCTATTATTAAACTACTTTTACTTGAATATTTAGTTATAACTAAAAGAAATCTATCCAACGTATCCAACTGTCTTATATAGATGGTTTTGAAAATATATTTGTCTACTCATAATGACCATTAGAATATTATTAATTTATAATAAACATTAAAAATAAACAAACCAAATTCATTCAAGCACTGGGATGTTACTGTATGAAATCAAGTTATCTGATATGTAAAACAGTTTCTCATTTTCCTTACCTTTATAAGGGAAGGAAAAATTCTTCCTTTACCCTTCAAGGTTTTCCAACTGGACTAAGAATTAAAATTACATAAGACAGACTAACAGGAAATATAAACAAATTTTATTACATGTCTATGGAGGCCCAATATTGAAATTAAGACCTAAAGAAATGACTGAGGCAGGGATTTTTAAATAATTTTTAGACAGACAGTAAATCTGTAAGGAATTAGTAGGACAAAGGAAGCTGAACTTTGGGAGTGTCAGTTAATAAGGAATTTTAAACACAATTCTGGCTGGGGTAATAAATTCATGAAAAATAATAAGGGAGTGTGCCTGAGTGGCTCAGTTGGTTAAGCATCTGACTCTTAATTTCAGTTCAGATCATGATTTTACATTTCGTGAAATCGGGTCCCAAGTCAGACTCCACACTGTCAGTGCAGAGCCTGCTTGGAATTCTATCTCTTCCTCGCTCTCTGCCCCTCCCCCACTCATGCTCTTTCTCTCAAAATAAATAAATAAACATTAAATAAATAAATAAATAAATAAATAAATAAATAAATAAAAATAATCAATTTTCCAAAGTGTAACATTTTGGGGTAGACTACCCTGGGCCCCTATATTAGAAAATCAGATTATTTTATTCTTTGGAAATATTTACATATCCAGTTAAGCATTCAAACTACCAAAAATATTTGTCCCATTTATCTAAGCCTCATTGTCACCTGCCTTCCCTGGTAATTATTTGTTTTTTTCTTTTATACAAAAGTTGCCTTATTTATTTATTTACTTATTTATTTTGGAGGTACAATTTTTTACCATTCAGAGAACATTAGGGCCTCCATTTTGTTTAATCTGTGTTCTGAAGAATGACCTTTTCTTTCATTCTTTCTTTTTTCTTTATTATTTTTTAAGAATCTCTTCCCCAGACAAAGATGTTATCTTAAAAATCTTCTGAACAGTGGTATGACATTCTTCTACCTAGAAACTGTTCTTGTTATGCATCTCAATGCATGTTCTTATTAAACTTCTCAACTTTCACAAGCAAATGGCCAGCATTACATCCAGCTCAACTGTCTGGTGAGTCACTTAATCACACAGGAGAGTTAGATTCAATTCTCTTGTCAAGGCCGTCACCTCCAACCCCACTGCAACTTAACACTTCACTGACAGAATAAATGCTAATGCAAGATTGACAAAACATTGCAAAAAAAATTCATACATTAAGATTGTTTAAAATTATACCATTGGATTGAACTGAGCATAGGCTTCTTGCTGATATAGTTATTGCTGAGATTTTGGCTAGGATGTTATTTGCTGAGTTACAAAATGTTCTTTTTATGGAGAACTATGGAGAAACTATCATTTGGGTCTCAATATTGGGAATTCTTAGGCTTCTCAAACAAATGATTCACTTTCAACCTATAAGAAATTACGTGGTTCCTTCTCTGTGTAATTTCCTAGAAACCTCAGAGGTAATATGGCCCACATCTAGAAAAAGTCATGGGGGCACCTGGGTGGCTCAGTTGGTTAGGCATCTGACTTCGGCTCAGGTCATGATCTCATGACTTGTGAGTTTGAAGCCCCGCGTCAGGTTCTGTGATGACAGCTCAGAGCCTGGAGCCTGCTTCTGATTCTGTGTCTCCCTCTCTCTGCCCCTCCCCTGCTCATGCACTCGCTCTCTCTCTCTCTCTCTCTCTGTCTCAAAAATAAATAAATATTAAACAATTGAAAGAAAGAAAGAAAGAAAGAAAGAAAGAAAGAGTGAGTCATGGACCATGCAATCTGTGTGTAATTAATCTCACGCTCTGTTTCCTATTTTTGTTGTTTTGCTCTTGTTTTTACCACTTTTGGGGGGAGGGGCTGAAATTTCCTCCCTAATTTATCATACCTAATATCTCCAACTCACTGTCATATTCAATCTGTCATCAAATTGTGAAGATTTTTGCATTTAAATCTCTCTTAAACGGTTTCATTTCCAATAAAATGATCTTAGGACAGTTTCCCAGTATCTCTCTGTTAAAACTGAGTTATCCACATTCCCTCTGGGTGCTCTAATCCATTATGCTCACTGCAGGCAAATAACCATTTTCAAAATGAAAATTTAATTGTGTGCTTCTACACTGTAATTCTCCCAAAACAAAACAAAACAAAACATACATAAAAAATCTTCAAACTCTTCTAATTACCTTAGGTAAAACCACAAAATCCTTGAAGACTGTAACACCAAAGGGAAACAATTCCCATCCTTTCTTTATTACTAGCCAAGGCCATCAAAGGGAAACTTCCGTCCTCTTGGAAGACAAGAGGGTGGTTTCTACCCTCCCTTCATTCTCTTTCCCTTGCTCTTGACCAAGGATGATGTATTTATCTGTTTGAGAAGACTGGAAATAAAACTGAGTACACATATTGCACACCATCTGTACACTTTCTTTAGTTCTCCCACAAACAAATAAATGCAAGTTCCTCTCAAGGGGAAGTGAGAGGTGGAGACCTGACAGACAAGAGTAGTGAATTAGATTCCCAGGGCCATTGTAACAAATTACCACAAATCAGGTGTCTTCAAACAGCAGAAATTTACTGCCTTGCCATTCTGGAGGCTGGAAGTCTGAAATCAAGGTGCTGGCAGGTCCATGTTCCTTCTGAAATCTGCAGGGGAGAATTCTTCCTTCCTTCTTCCTAACTTCTGGGGGTGGCCATTGATCCTTGGAGTTTTGGGTTTACAGCTGTATCACTCTAAATCTCTACCTCTGTCATCCCATGATGGTCTCTCTGTGTGTCTCTGTGTCTTCATATGGCATTGTCTTCTCTCTGTCTCTCTTTTTAATAAAGACATCAATTACATTGGATTAAGGACCGATTCTACTCCAATAAGACATCATTTTAACTACATCTGCAATGATCCTATTTCCAAATAAATTCATATTTGAGGTGGTGGGTTAAGACTTCTGCATCTCTTTTTGAATGGCACAATTCCACATTATAGCAAGGAGTTAGAAGGAATTTCCAGTTGTGTTCTCCAATTGGTTATTGGAGTTAATATTTTATCCCTGTCATACTTATGTGCATGTTTCTCAATTGCTTTAGCATTTTTGAATAAAGGAGTATGATGAGAAAATCAGCAAGAACCCCAAAAGGTATATTTGGTGCTAGCCACTTTAGAATTATCTCATAGAATAGTATACCTTCTTCTCTAATCTGCCTGCAAAATTCCTCAAGCATTATCTTGTTTCTCTCTTGCAACTGCTTTCTCAAATGCCCACTCATCTCCTTCAGAAGCACAGGGCTTGGGACGTACTATACCACTGATTGGATACTTTCCATCATGTCTCTTTACTTAAAGCCTACTGTTTGTAGTTGAAGTATTTCTTCCTCAATAAAGCCAATAACCCATGAGTCTGGTCAGATTTCTTTTTTATATACTTTCACAAAGTCCCTTGCCTTAAGAACCATTATATCAATGTGATACTAGACATTAATTAGAAGGTTAACAAACATCTGTCCCCTCTAGCTTGAAATTTTCATAAGGGACGCCACCTGTATTTGATCACTATGTTAGCACCAGTGACTTACAAACTATCTGGGACAAGACAGTCTCCAAGTAAATATTCATTGTGTGTGTAAATCAATGTTGAATTACTTTGTTTGAAGTATTTTCATATGTTCATTGAATGTTTGAGATCTACCTTCAGTGCATCTTGAAATAAGATGAAATAGGAGAAACAATAAGAGAAAGAATGAAAGGGAAAGAGAATGAATTTAAAAAATGAAAGAAAGAGGAGGGAAGAAAGAAAGGAATGGAGGGAGGAAGGGCCAGAGGGAAGGAAGAAAGAAAGAAAGAAGGAAATAAAACAAGAAAAGGGAATTTCCAAGTTGCTAGTGAGTCGTGGCTCATTACCATTTCAAAATGGCTAGAAAAGTTATGTATGTTGTTACACTTTGAATGTTTTTTCTCATGTTTGCTTTTATCATCTGCGTGCAGCTATGACTTCTAGAGTTAACACATATGCCTGACATTTCCAAGGGCATCAAATTTGCTCTTGAAAGTGCTTTCTAAGAATTTTCAATATGTAGGTATGGCAGTTTTGAGTGTAGCTATTTCCTAAGACTCACTATGTCATTCTGTGCTTTAAGAAGAGGACAATTGTTACGACTGCTATAATTTTAGATATTCTTATTGGTTGGGAATGTAATATATCAAATCAAAAAAGTTACAGTTTGATACATGATTAAGTATTCAAGAATAGAAATATGGAGTTTTATTGCACACATTTGATATAAAATATAATTCACATTAAAATAGTGCATGCATGACCAAACAAAACACTCCATGCTCTTTGATTATTTGGTATATTTGCATGTATTATTTTATCTGCCTTGACTGCTCTTCCTTTTTTTCAAGGCAAAACATATCTTGTCATTGTTTGTGATATTGGAGAGAGTAAAATAGTATAAGCATTGCAAAGAGAGTTGTTTAACATGGAGCCAGGAGGTCACTGAGCAAGTAAGGCTTATGCACACAGACATAATTTTCAATTGAATGTATTTCTAAGAGATGACTAGGGAAAATATTCTGTATGTGAGTATTAAAGTCTGAATTAAAATTGCATTTTCCCATAGGATCTTTAGTGCAACTAATTGTGAGACAATGATTTTTTTTTTGGTTTGTTTTATAATGGCCAGTATAATTGCTTCCTTACAGTAAATGTAATAACAACAACAACAACAAAAAAGATACCAGTGGCCTAATGATGTTAGAATTTTTTCTTAGAGATATTTTTCATTTGTTGAAGAGTATCTTGTGTGATGTATTTTTAATATAGGAATAAAATACAAAGCAATGCAAATTATAGTAAATTTGTAAATATTCATTGTCAGAAATTTCATAGCAAAAAATCCCAAATTAAGAGGATTTCCCCCCTTCTTGTGTAAATTCTTCAATAAAGTAAAGGTGATGTCATCTTTGTAACTTGTGTTGAGGATAAATAGGTAAGCAAGAGGGTGATTTCCTGCCTTTTGATTCTACAGGGATTTTGACATATTCTGTACATACTTAGAGCATAATTAATTTTAAAATTCTTTATTTTTATATTTTTTAATGTTTATTTTTGAGAGAGAGAGAAACAGAGTGCAAGCATGAGAAGGGTAGAGACAGAATCCAAAGCAGGATCCACCCTCTGAGACTTCAGCACAGATCCTGATGCTGGCTCAAAACCACAAACCATGAGATCATGACCTAAGCCGAAGTCGGAAGCTTAACTAGACGCCCATAGAACATAATTAATTTTTGAAAGCACCAATCATACATAGGGAATCATGGCAATAGTTTTGTATCAGTTCATGCTTCATTAATTTAAACAAAAGTAATTCAGACAAAAATAATTAAATAATTAAATTATGGTTTTTAGTATGCAAATCTATCTGTAATATCATGGTCAGATGTGCTCCTTCTCTGAAATTATAAGAAAAAAATAAGTTCATGATAAACCTAAAGGATTTCTGTCACATATATTAATTTAAAGAAGTGTGTGTGTGTTTTTTTACAGCAAGTATCATTGAGGATAAGAGTAGATTATCAGATTTTAACCTGCCATGTCTAAATTTAAGTTACTGCAAAAAGCTTTATAGATAAGATATGGATTATTTAAATATAGATCTTGTCTAAAATCAATAATTCTGCAATGAATCAGATGTTATAAGTGAATAGTAATGATGATATCCATGGTAGAATTTCTGTACTGTATAAAAATAATTTAGTTTTCTGTATCGAGTTAAGATTTCCCAAATATAATGTGCATGACCAGGAAAAAAAAAGGAATGTAGAAAAAAGGTTGATACAGAACTAATTTCAGAACTAGGGAAGATGAGAGACTTATATATTTGGAAAAGTTTATCCATGCTTGAAAAATGATCTTTTAGTATGATATAGGATTCATTCAGCTGCAAATAAGAGACTCTGATTAAAAGCTGCTTAGACACAAGGAATTTATTATTTTTCATAACAAGAGATCTGAAAGAAGGGCAGTCACACATTCAATGGCACAAAAATTTTGTCAAGAAATCAGGTGATTCCTGTTTTTACATGCTGCTGACCACAATGAATTGATGTTTCCTCTTCAATTAGCCCCTTTAGAGATGGTTTCAATAATTGCAACCATCACCTTATCATAATGTCCAGACTTAGAGATTGTCTCATATTGAATACTTTTTAAGTACAAGGATAACCTACAAGAAGCCTTCTAACAGACCAACCTTCATAGCTCGTTGGTCAGAATTATGTGACATAACATGTCCAAACCAACAATTTCACTACAGGAGTGAGACAACCATGATTAGTTGAGATTAATCAAAGCTCATTCTCTACGACTGAAGCAGAGTTCCTTCTCTGAGCTCATGGAGGGTGAGGAAGAAGCAGTGAAGGAATGGGCACAGGTAGAGTATCTGCTCTAATTTGAAAGGAATCCTAGACGTGCAGGAATCAGGGGATAACCATAAGAACAAAAATAATAATGATGCATTTTTTTCCTCATGCATTTCCTCTGAGATTTATAATTGTCCTGTGTTACTAGGAGAAAAAAGAAAGTATTGTGGACTCTCTACTCAGAATCAGGGATTATCATATTGTAGGATTCAATTGTGAAACTCAGCCAAAGGTTTTCATTTTCTTTTTTTCTTTCCTTTTTCTATTACCCTGATGATAATGATTATTACAATCCTATATGTAGTCAAATACAATACCACAAGTCTTGAGAAAGCACACATTAAATGTCTACTTAATTTTTATTTTCTCCTGATATTTCTAATATAATTTTTTTATTTTTTTATGTTTATTTATTTTTGAGAGATAGAGACAGAGCATGTGTGGGGGAGGGACAGAGAGAGAGGGAGACACAGAACTCAAAGCAGGCTCCAGGCTCTGAGCTGTCAGCACAGAGCCCCATGTGGGGCTCGAATTCATGAACCGTGAGATCATGACCTGAGCTGAAGTCAGACACTTACCTGACTGAGCCACCCAGGTGCCCCTCTCCTGATATTTCTAAAGATATGTCATTTGTTTATCTCCTTCAATGGTCCATTGTTTTATGTAAAATGGAAGCATAATAGAAAAAGCCTTATTTTAATAGTTTTGATGGAAATCCATTTTAGGTTTTAGTTGATTAAACCAGAAAATCAGCTGCATTTTTTGTTTATTGTATCAACATTATGTTCACTCAAGTGTAAACTCCCATGGAACAGAGTAAGTTTTATTTATTGTTTTATTCCTATAATTGATTTTAGTAGATAGCAAATAATTTATTGAATAAAAGTGAGCTATAAAAAACAGTAATGCACCATTTTTTGATAGTAGCTATTCCTAAATCTCAATGGAAATATGTTTGACCAATTCAACCCCATTTTAGTGAGAGCAAATAGCACATTGTAGAATATCCTTCTATTTCACACTTAGAAAATCCCTCAAATGTCTGGGAAAATAGCAATCATGTGTTTTCAAATATTCTGTATTGACTCAGTGAATAGACCGTAGTAAGGTTATCAATTGCTATCCTGGTTATACTCAATTCAAAAGCCAGGTTTTATACCTGCCATCAAGCTTTTCTATCACTTGATCATCAGATACTTAATTTACCTGCACTAATTTGGGGGCTAATAATTTGGGGGATAGTTCCCAAGGGAACACCCAGCCTGGTAGGCTGGATAAAATGCATGTAGATTATGTTTCTCCTGAGAAAGGGGGACTGCCCAACTCCCTCTATACATGTCAAATGGAATATCCCAGATGAAGCAGCTGATATGCTTCCTATGCAAGCCAAGCAGGATTTGTTTATGATGACCAGGATATTCATCCATTGAAAATATCCATTACCCAGGTCAAGGTAAATACTGTGGTTTAAAGGAGCTTCTTTCACATGCGCATCCCCATGTAACTTTATTGCTGCAAAACTGAAAACGGGTCATATTTAGTGTCTCAGCTTCCCCTCAAGAGTTTTGCAGGTGCTAATAAAAATACTAGGTTAAAAATAATAAAATAAAAATACTAGGTTAGTTAACAAGAGAATCATGAGAGGTCCAGGAGAAAGTCAAGGTACTGTTCCAAAAAAAAAGGTGGAAAATGTTTTAAAGTTATTAAGAAATAAGATGAATAAAGCAAATATTGATGGGGTAATATAAAGAGGAAACAGAAGGGGAAAAGTCACAAGACTCATCCTAATAGAATGGAAATCTTTAAATGGTTATTAAGAAAGGTGATAAATAAAACAGATATTGATGGGGTTAAAGTAAAAGTTTTAAAACACTATTACCAAAGGCTGTGTGGGCCAGACGGACCTCCTGCTGGTCCCCTCCCACTAAAAGGCCCCAAACAAGTCAGCTCTATTTACCACAGTTTAGAGAAATTTAAAAAGCAGGAAGGCAAGAACTACAATGAGTAAACTGACCAGCAATCGTCTGGGGCATTGGTTAGGAAGGCCAATCAAGATAAAGCTTAACAACAGGGCCAAAGTCCCTTGGCTCCACATCTTACTGGGCACACAAAGCTTTTTGCACAGGTTTGGGTAAAATGGTCAAGAATTGGATGAGAAAAGTTTCCAGAACTTGTTGATATGGGACTTCCGTGAACTGAAGTAAGCCCATTGGTGAAACCCTCACTGGTGCTATAATTAGATTGAGAGAATGTACAAATGTAATGTTTGGTAAGATTATGATAGTTGGAATGTTTAAGCAGATATTATGTAAAGAAATTGTGTCTCTTTTACCTGATTGTATTTTGGGGATGGACACTCTCCCTGACTGGGGAGTTTCCCCTACCTAGTATTGTAAAATAGAAGGCATATAAATTTGCCCTTCCAGCAATATTAATTGAATATAGGAACCAGTGAGATTGCTTGAACCCACAGAGTATACAGTAGAAGCTGGAGTGTTTGTGGGGACAAATTCTCTGTACCATAACCCTGTGTAGAGCATAGATTGGGATTTGTGGCAAGAGCATGCGAATTCCTCCTACAACAAATACTGGTACTTTGGCCTAGACAATTTTCATTTGAAGGATATTTACTACTTTTCTATTGGATTTCAATTGAAGCTACCCCAATGACTGAAGGGCATAAAATGATCTCGAAACCTGAAATACCCATGATGTATTGAGGGATGTCAGAAACTGGCTCTAATGGGATTGACAGTACCCGGAGGAGTTCCATAATGGAAATGGTTTATATAGGATCATGCTGCCTGGAGCATGTAAGGAGCAGATAGATACTCAGAAGCAGGGAGACTCTTTCCCCTCAGACTGACTTTGGAGTTACACGAGGAGCTGCCAGAACTGACTGCCACATAGACAGTGCCCTATGAACAGCTGCAACTGAGCAACAAAGAGCTGCTTGGTTTACGGGTGGCGGTTCTAAACTGAACAGATGACATACTGTTTGGAAGGCCACCACTCTGATCAAAGAAGGTAAAAACAAATCAGTCTGGTATGCTGAATCTCATGCTGTGTTCCTAGCGGCAGTAGAAAGATGAACAGTGGTAAAAGCCCATATGTTTGGGTTTTTACTTGTTCATGTGTAGTGACCAATGACCTGGCCATATGGTCAGTCAGTGAAGGCAAGAGGGCAATGAAACCTGACCTGTTAAAGGGATGCCCATATGGGGCATTGTCCTATGGAAATCACTGTGGATATTAAAATAGAACATTAAAATAGAACATGTCAATACCCATCAGAAGAACTCCCTTCCAGGTTTGGAAGGTGACTGGAATTAACAAGTAATTATTCCCCTGTGCTCCTTTGAGTTGGCCACCTTGCTTCATGACATGAGTTGGCATGGGTGTGCTGCAGCAATGCAGAGATGGGCTAAGTCTAGACAGTCCTCTTGCATTCTCAAGGCACAAAATACCAGTAAGAACAGTTCCATCTTCGAGCAAAAGAGACAAACTGCAGATAGCTGGTGGGAAGGGTCTGACCATGGCTGGAAGGTCAGACTCATGCTGGTAACCCTGGGGTGGGGAAAGGGGACTACAAATAGACCTTGACTAAAATAGATGCTGACTCTAGACTGCCTTTGCTTACCTGGTGATAATGCAAATACTCAAAATATTATGAAAGAAGTGGAATAGAAGATACCATAATGATTGGGATGGCCCACTGTCATTTCTTCAGATTGAGGAACTCACTTTACAGTGGATAAATATCCAACACTTGGCAGAGAAATGTCTTCCTCAGACTAGTTAGATAGGCTGACAGAAAATTGAAATGGGCAATTAAAACATTGGTTGTCTGAAACAGGGGAAGATAAAAGCTTAAAGGCCTGACTAACACACCTTCATGAGTGTATGCTCACACCCAACACAAATATGAGAGGAGTAAAGAGTTTCCCCATTGGATAGATTTCTGGTTTTTTGTTGTTTTGTTTGTTTGTTTTTCCTGAGGAAGAAGGGGTGGGGAATGTGCTGGTATACTTTCATACTTTCTTTCCTACATCATCTCAACTTCTTTTTTTCCTAACTGATGCAGTGGTCATCGGACCAGAGTTGCAGCTATAAGGGTTTAGAAGCAAAGATGTTTCCTAAGCAAGAAACACTAACTATACTTTTAACATTAATGTCACAATTCCTAAGGGTTTTATGGGACAGGATGTGCTTTCACCCCATGTCAAATTGGAATTAACAGTGAATTCAGCTATATTGCCTGGTGGTAAAAATAGCCCACTAATTGTATCTAGGTAATCTTATTCTGTATGAAGAAGACTGAAGAGAGGGCAAGGCACTTGCTTTTAATTGCTGCCTGTAACCTAGACCAGCATAGCAGCTGAACTGAATGTCCCTCCCAAAGGTGGAAAAGTTTGGGTATAAATGGAGAGAAGGAAAAATAGTAGCCAAGGGAAGGGAATGAATAACTGGGTTATGTTATTTTTGGGTAGCAAGAGTTTCCTTTCCCCTTCGAGGTCCTTCTAGCTGGACTAAGAATCAAATTGACATGAGACAGATTAATAAGAGAAAATCAAATTTAATTTTGTACATACAGGGAATCCACCCAGACATGGAAATTCCACAGACAGCCAAAATGAGGTATATATGTCAGTCTGAATTAAGGAGAAAGGGGGCAGAGGTCTGGGACTTTAAAGAGAAGGAATGCAATTCACAGGGCACTAAGAAGAAGAGCGATGTTTGATAATTAGATATTTGCGCTGCCATACAGGTGAGGTCACTCAGATAAAATTTATCTCTGGGAATAACCCTATTCAGTGAGAGACCTCCAATTTCTTCTATGTAGTTAAAGGAGGAGCAAAAATTTCTTTTCAGCCTGCAGAGTTGCAATTGCCTTCAGCTCAAAATAGTCCACATACCAAAGTGGCATATTTTGAGGGGCCCTGACCTGAATCCCTTCAAATTCAAAATAATCTTTGTGCCATAGAGGCCCAACTTGGGGCGGCCTGCCCTTGGCCCCTAAGTTATTGTCAACCAAGAAATGACAAAACAAAACTGAAAAAAGAACAAAGGCGTTTACCTAGGCATTTGTTTGCAGTTCAGGGAGCACAACTGTCAGCGGAAACTTAACCAGAAGAGTGTCCCACTTGTGGGATGAAAGCAAGGGATTTTTATGAGAAAAAGGAAAGGGGCAATTATGTGACTTGAATAGAAAAGAAAAAAATATTGTCATTTGGTACTAAGAGGCTGACCTGCTCTGATTACATGTTGATCGACTATTCTATTGGTGCTAACTAAAGAAACTATTCCTGGTTTGCATTAGTTAACTATTTTGTCTTCAGAAAGTCCACAACCAACAGTTGTATGATCAAAATGCCCGTTGCCTGGTTTCTTATAAACAATTGTTGCTTCTGACCCATCCAAGGGCCTTTTGGCCCACTTCAAGAATTCATTAGCCATTTATTTGCTTTAGGAAGGAAAATGGAGCTTTTCTCAAAGTGGAATCTCTTATGTCTAGAAATTTTTTACAGTTCCACGTTATGTCAAGAGAGAAATCGAATATTCCATTTATGCTTCCAAAGAGACTCAGAGCAAGAGATGAAATTGTCTTTTAGCTCGAGTGTGATACCAAATTCCTGAAGGCACGAAGCTCTATATTGCTGAGACCACTCCTGTTTTTGGAAACTGAGCAGATCAAACTTGCAAATCTGAGTGGCCTTGCCATGGGAGATATTTTTGTAAGATAAGATGATGGACTGGATAATTATTAACGACTGAGATTCTAGTAATGTACCAGTATCTCTTCACTTCGTGATTATTTTACTGTGAAATATCTGTGTTTGAAGACCAGCCACCAGACTATAATACTGAGATTTGTAAGAAATACATATCTGGTCATTCAGATGACCAAAATGTATTTCTCATACCTATCTTGTTTTTGTTCAGTGTTCCTGGCTCACAATTCCTAAAAACCTGTGATAAGAACAATAAAGGTGTCTTTTGATACATTAATGAGGTAAATTTTGGAAAGCCCTTAGGTAGCCTAAGGAAGGGGAGAGGGTGGTAAAGGGACTGGTTGTCAGAGTGAATCAGCTATGCTTAAAGGCTTGGAGCTTTCAGTCCCTGCCCCCCCCCCCCCGCCAACCTTTGGGGAAGGGAAAGGGGCTAAAGATTAAGTCTAGTTGCCAATGGCTAATGATTTAATCAGTCATGCCTGTGTAATAACACCTCCACTAAAAACCCACAAGGATCGTGTTCAGAGAGCATCCAGGTTGGTGAACACAACCTGGAAGGTGCTAGAAGAATGGTGTACCTGGAGAGGGCAAAAAAGCTCCATGCCCATTCCCATATACTTTCCCCTATGCATCTTAATAGGTAACAGATTTTGCTTCCCCAAAATATGTCTCTTTGGCATAAAGATTATTTGAGCTAAAGACAATCAGAACCAGAAAAAATAAAAAAATAAAAAATAAATAAAAAATCATCCGGGAAAGCTCTTTACCTTGCTTTCAACTGACTACATTTATATTGGAAAGTGGACCTGTACCCAAAAGAGAGCTATTACCAGAGATACCTTTTTACCTAAAAAACTTATCTGCTGAACCTTTGTTCAAAGCAACCTTTGTTTGACAAACATCTCCTCTGCCTTTCTATGAAGGGCCTTCCTTCCTTTGGTATTCTCAGACCACTACTGCTTTCCTTAGCTCAGGATGTTAGATAAGCCTCAATCAATTATCTGACTGCCCTTTGGGTCTCATATTTTCATAGGGCTCCTGTATGTATGACATTTGCTTTTTTCCTGTTAATCTAGCTTATATCAATTTAATTATTAGACCAGCCAAAGAGCCTATAAGGGAAGAAAGAGATATTTTCCCAACCTTACAACCTCTTCCATCTGGCTGTTTCTGAATTAGATCCTTTTATAACAAACTGGTGATCTAGTGAAGGGGTTCAGGACAGACGCCTCCCCCACCCCCCCGCAGAATGCACCACTTTGACACATAGAGTATTCTGAGTTGAAGGAACTTGAGACCGTGTGCACTCAAGAGACACTTTTGTCCTTCCCTTAACTGCACAGAAGAATCTAAATTGGGGCTCTTTCTCAGAATAAAAGGTATTAACAGATAAATTTTATCTGAATGACCCATCTGTATGGTAGGGCAAATGTCTCATTACCAAACATCTGCTCTTCTTATCGCCCTGTAAGATTTATTTCTTTCCTCTGAAATTGCAGACCCCTACCCACTTCTGCTTATTAGTTCAGAATAACATATATACCTCATTTTGCCTGTTTTTGAAATTTCCATGTCTTTTGTAGATTCCATGTACATATGCCTAATATATTTTATTTTCTCCTATTAATCTGTTTCATGTCAATCTAATTCTTTTTTTTTTTTTCATGTCAATTTGATTCTTAGATAAGCTTGAAGGACCTTTGAGGGAACAGGGATTCTTTCTCTCTGACACTTGTAAATAAATATTTCTCTGAGTTCTGTGAGCCATTCTAGTAAATTAATCAAAACAAAGGAGAGGGTTCATGGGAACCTCGGTTTATAGCAGGTTGGTCAGAAGCACAGGTAAGAACCTAAGCAAGTAACTAATGTTTGAAGGTTGGCAGTGGGCAGTCTTCTGGACAGAGCGTTTACCTGTGGGATCTGATGCTATATCTGGGTAGAGAGTGTCAGAATTAAGTTGAATTGTAGGATACTCAACTGGCAAACTGTTTTGCACGGAGAAAACCTCCACATGTTTACTGACCAAAAGTGTCAAAAACTGTGATCTGTGTGACAAAAATTGTGTTCTGTCTAGACTATTTCTTGATTTGTAGTGGGGGGACACTATGTAAAAGCAAGCTATCAGAAAAAGTGAAAATCATTCAATATTCATTTTTTGAATAAGTTTCTTTCAGGTAATTAAAAGGAGTTTTGCATATCATCCCTGTGGGTATGTGCCCAAATACACTAACAGTAAATGTCATTTAAATTATTAAGTTTAATAAATGTAGTTGGACCTAAACGTGTACTCTGTTGGACTGATGAACTTCAAAAAGGTTTCCATTTTATAATGCCATTATAGATGTTAATTTTTTACACTCATCTATATCTAAGTGAAAACAAATGTTCTCTTTCAAATGTTTTAAATTCTTTTTTATTTAGGTATAGTATTGTATAAATTACAGTATACAATGCATTGATTTGATACAATTATAAATTGCAAAATGATTATACCATACTGTTAACTAATACTTCCATCACCTCATATAATTATCATTTCCATTCTTTGGTAAGAACATTTCAGGTTTACTCTCCTAGAAATTTTCAAGTATATAACACAATATCGTTAACTATAATAACCATACAACCACATTAGATCTCCAAACACTTCTCATCTTATAAATGAGAGTTTGTGCCCTCTGGCCAACATTTTCCTCACCCGCCTCCTGTAGCCCTCAACAACCACTTTGAATAACCATCACTCTCTGTTTATGAATTAAACGTTTTTTTGTTTTTTTTTTTTAGATTTCACATATAAGTGATATCATACAGTATTTGTCTTTCTCTGATTTATTTCACTTGGAATGGTGCCCTTGAGGTCAATCTATGTGGTTGTAAGTGAAAGGATTTCCTTCTTTTTTTAAGGCTAATATTCCATTGTATATTATTCATTCATCTGTTGATTGATACTTGGATTGTTTCCATATGTTGGTTATTTAGGGTAATGTTACAGTGAATATGAGAGTGAAGATAAGTCTTCAAAATCCTGATTTCATTTCCTATGTATATATACAAAGAAGTAGGATTGCTGGATCATATGTAGTTCTATTTTTGATTTTGTGAGGAACCTCTGTACTGTTTTCCATAGTGGCTGCACCAATTTACATTCCCACCGAAGTAGCAACAGAATAGCTAGTTAGTGTGATTCTTCCAGACTCTCCACTACTATAACTGGGCTAGCGGCTTCTATTTTCACCTGCCAGGAAAATCTCCCTCAACCTCAGTATTTAATGTGTCAATTATATGACAAATTTTTAAGGGTAATTTTATGAAATTAAAAGAAATTCTTACATTTATTACCATATTGAGGCTTTGCTCTGTGCTAAGTGCTGGAACATCAAAAATAAATACAAACAACTGTTATGTTTGTGAAGAAGAATGTAAAAGAAGAAAACGTTAGTAAATAAGTACTAAAATGTGTTGAACAGCAGATGCATATGCAGGGTTTTAAGGACAGAAGTGGGAGCACCTAATGGCTCTTGGATTAATTGGGTAAAAGTATCAGGAATTTCTTCACAAAGAAAAAAAGGCAAGAATTGACTTTTGAATAATCAATGTGATTTCTGTGACACAGAAGGAGACTGCTCAAAAGCAAAGTATCTAAAACCAGTAGTTTGGGAAATGCTAATCAGTAAGCTGGAAAATAATGCATGACCTAATATTTTAATGTGTGTACCATTTAGGAATTTGGGTTTAAATTGATACAATGAAATTTTCAACAAAGAATAAACAGTTTTATACAGGAGAATGGTATGATCAGATTTGTGTTTTAGATAATCACTCATTCTCAGTGGATCATGGCTGAACCAAAAAAAAAAAAAAAAAGGGAAGATCTAAAGGAAAATGGATGCTGAGACAGCAAATAAGAGATGTGAGACAACAGTCTGCAAAGCACTGGGCAAGCAAGATTGAACAAAATATACAGTTCTGTTATTAAAGAGCAAGATCTAACCCTAAATTCTTATTTTAATGTATCTCATGGCTCTCCAGCCAATACTCTAGGTTATTTTAACTATTCTCTGGCAACCACTTGGCCTTTCCTATTTGCTTTGTTCATTCTGTTCTCTTCACCCGGACCAACCTTCTCTCTCATTTCTATTAGTCCAAATCATTTTCATTTTTCAAGGCCTAGGTCAAGATACAACTCTTCTATGGAGCTTTTTTGATCCTCCCAAATCATTTCTTATTTTTCTTATTTATCAACTTACTAACTTATCAATTTATCTACGTAAAAATGGTCTTCAAGGACAGAACAGGTAAAAGATGTTAAGTATCTTAAGAAAAGTTAAGTGGAATGCCGTGGATTTAACAAAGGCATAAATTGGTCCTCCTGGCTAACTTTTTGGTCACCGTGGGGACAAGGAAAAAGAAGGGAGTGGGAAGTGACCATAGAAAAGATCAGGGCTCATCAGTATCTCAGTCAGTTAAGCATCAGACTCTGGGTTTTGGCTCAGGTCATGATCTCATGGTTCATGAGATCAAGTCCCAAGTGGGGCTCTGCGTTGTTAGCGCAGAGGGATTCTTTCTCTCTCTCTCTCTCTCTCTCTCTCTCTCTCTCTCTCTCTCTGCCCCTCCCCCACTTGCACGCATGCACTCTCTCTCAAAAATAAATAAATAAACTTTAAAAAGAAAAGATCATAGAAAAGGTAATAGCTGATCTAAGTCTTCAGTCTTGGATAGGATTTGAGCACACACCATTGAGAGAAGACAGTTTCTGGTGGCAGAGAGGGCATGAGAAGAGGTGCTTTTTAGAGAATAAAATTAGTTCATTTGTCTGGAATATAAGTAAAGTAGACCAAGCAAGCATTGGAAGGATATAAAAGACCAGGATTACAGGGAACCTTGAATACAGGTCAAGTTAAGGAAACTAGGATTCACTTATTGAGGAGACAAATCTTAGAAATTTTATGTCCCTTAGGTATCCTTCTTCTTCTTGTTCATATTTCTTCCCACCCCAAATTACCAGCCACCCACATTCCCAGGTTATCGGTTCCCCTCTGTGTCACAGAACCTTTAACTTTGGCATACAATTGGCCTGCCCTCTCCTCTTTAGCACCAGTTCCTTTTGTGACTATAGTTTTAAACATTGCAGCCAGTCTGCGTGTAACCCAGTTGTAGCTACAGCCTATAGTTTCTCCACAAATCCAGTGCCTCTGAAATTACGTGTAAAAAGTATTTGGAGGTATGAAGGTTACATTCAAATGATGGTGCACTGATTGAAGGGGATTCTATTTCCCCATCACATCCCCTCCATCGCACACAAATTCTAATAATGCTAGATAGGTCATGCATATAAAAATGACAGCATGTGTCATTTTATTCTTTCACTTTGACGTTAGGTTTCTCCTGTGAAATGTGTATCTGAGTAGACAGAGGAAAAATGGTACTCCTTATTATAGAGCATAAATTTTAGCCTTTTTGCAGCTGCCTTCTTAACCTCAAGATGATTTTCCTTACTGGATGGGTAACCTATATCAATATTACTGTCCTTTGTCATCATCATCATCATCATTATCATATCAAACACTTATTAAGTGCATGTGCTGTCCAAGTCTCTCTACCTTATCTCATTTAATCTTCTCTGTAGCAGTGTTCTCATTTTGTAGATGAGGACATTTATAGATAAATTATTTCTCCGAAGTTGCACAATAATAAATGGGAAGAACTGTTTTCGAATCTAGAACCATCTGATACCAGAGCCTGAGCTCTAAACAGTGAGCTCTGATCCTATGTCACTGCCTTTCACTAGGCCTTATGGCCTCCAGCTCTTAAAATGGAAGGTACTTTTTATTCCTCTTATTATTTTAGAGAAAATGTAGAAACATTGAGCTTCTCTACTAAAAAAAATTTAAAGAACCTGCAGTAATTGTCAACATGATGATGTGTCACTTTATTTTTTTCACCTTTTTGATTTGTTTTGTTTTCCTCAATATTGTTAAAATGTTAGGGATAAAATTGCATGTGGAAAATGGCATTTTTCTTCCAGTTATAAAGGACACCATAGTTTAGATTTTATCATTATCACTTTTGAATAAGTAATTCCACTATATCCATAGGCAGTTTTCACCTATTTTATAGAAATATTCTTGCTCAGAAAATGCCTCATCTATGGGGGTGTATCCCTTGTGACTGAACCATACACTACAGGAAAAAGGAAAAGGTTCCTTTTTATGTTTCCCTCCTTTTTTAGTCTAAGCGGCTGTAGTCTTTGTTTTGAAAAAAAATCATGTAACAGTTGCCTATTAATCCTTCAAGGAGTAGTCAAGTCATGAAATCTAAATATTGGGAAAGTGCCTGCCAGGCCAATGCTTTCAAAATAATGACGTTGAGATTATCTCTTTCCATTACCTTGAGGAAACAAAAACTATAAAAATGCGGTTTATTTCCCCATTGCCCATGCCATTTTACCATTTATCCAATGAAAGATTCTTCTGCTTTTGTTTAGTCTTTAGAAGCCAATTTGCTTATTTTTGCAAAACAATTTCCTTTAAAAAAAAGAAGTACTTCTACAATATTTGCTCATATGTTAGGATTATGATACAAATAATGATTTTCCTATCGTGGATTATTTTTATGATAGTATAATTAATGTCTGTTATCTCAGAGGTATCATTTATTGGTGGTGACACCTAAGAAGGCATTGGTTACTAGAAATACACTCTGTGTCTAGAACATTATATTCTTGTGAAGAAGATGTGCAATGGGCATTTATATAACAGAGGCTTTTACTTATATAATTTTATAAAATCTATGCATTGAATCTTAGACTTCCATGTAATTCATGGCCTTATAAGTTCATTAAATTCATTTTTCACATGAAAAAAATATGGACTGTTACTAGGTCATATAAGGGTCACTCTACTGGCTAATGGCTGAGTATGAACCAAAAATTCCTATTAGAGCTGCACTTTTTCTGTAATGCTGTATACTGTCTAAAAAAGTGATGAGTTAAACTAAAAAATATGTGTTTAAGTGAGTAAATTTTCAAGTATATAAAAAACTAAGTTTGACATAGAGAGTTCTAAGTAGGCTAGGTCTAGAACTCTTACCAGACACTTGACTTCATTGGTAGTTCAGTTCTGATTCTAAGTAGCTAAATTAGATTGTGCAGGATTCTCTAAGTCATTCCTCACCTTTCTCACCTGTGACTCTGTGAGAGTTTGGATAATTGAACTCTATGATATCGTCTGGTTCCAAAATGAATCAGTTCTATGATTAATCAGTCATGCTCTTCATATTTTGGATTTTCCTCCAAGTTGAAATTTCTATGCCTCACAAATATCTCTCTTCCTCTACAATTTTACCACCCCTACCTTAGATTTGGCCTTTTTAAGTCTTTGTCTAAATTATCTTCTTGACTTTATTCTCCCTATTTCAATTCATATATTCTACCTTCATTGGATATTGGATCTCTGTGATACTGTGAATCAATAAGATGTCTTAATAGGGGTGAGGGAGTTGTTACAGGATTAAAGTTTATACTTTCCTAAATAAGGTTATTAAAAAATTACTATTGGGGTACACGGGTGGCTCTGTCAGTTAAGTGTCTGACTCTTGGTTTCGGTTCAAGTCATGTTCTCACGGTTCGTGAGTTCAAGCCCCACATCAGGCTCCATGCTGACAGTGCGGAGCCTGCTTGGGATTCTCTTTCTCCCTTTCTCTCTACCCCTTCCCCTCTTGTTCTCTGTCTCTCTCAAAAAAAATTAATAAACTTAAAAAAATTACCATCTATTATCGTGGTTAGGTCAATAAATAATAACACCAAAAATTGGGAAAAAACTCACCTCTCAAAAAAAAAGTCTAGTCTTTCCCAAGACTTTTTTTAATGATGTTTATTTTTACACTCCTCTAGGACTAGAAATGGAAATTAAAATGGAAACTGTGTTTATCAGCAACAAATAATAAAAATTAAATCCTACTGCAACAAATTTATTTTTTTCCCTCTCTCATGATTGTTATTATGTTCCTTGGAAAGTAGACCATTATTAAGTTTTAAAATTTTTTCCACCTAGAAATTTTTGGTAGAGTATTACATTTTCAAATTGATTTTGACCTATAATACTTGAAAATGTTGTTAAGAAAACGTGCTAATAAAGGTCTTGAAAATGGACCCTTGAATAAAATTATATACCAATTCAGACCATTATTATCACTTGCTGCTTAAAAGTGCCTGACTTCATCTGGACAGTGATAAGTGATACTTGAATGAAAGTGAAATCCAATTTTAGAGTTAGAATTTTTTCTTGTATCCTTTCTAGTCTCTAAAGGAGTGTATGCATGTATGAATGGCATCCACTGTGTGCAAGTTTATCAATGTTCCCATATTCTGTACTATTTTGATAAGTGAAAACTTTACATAGAATTATTATCATAATTTTTCAAATGATCCTGTTGCTTTCAGTATCATATTTTTAATTTATCATGAGTTGATAAATAAACCTGAATGTAGTCATTATTAATCTTAACAAATATATCAGTAGGTTGTTTATGAATTTATCAGGAGCAATAATTATTTGGGAGCAATCATTCCTAAATTTATATTTATAAAAATGAAACAACTTAGTAATATTAATGCATGGACATGAGCCAAATGCCAAAATGGCATTAATAAGTAATTACACTGATATGAGACTATATATGCAAATTATAGCTCACTTTCTAAAAGATCCTTCTGAACGCTGCTAGAAATGCTAATATTAAGAAACTAATGCATTCAATAAATTCCCTGATATCTAGTACTTTATTGTAGATGGTAGGATTTGTATGGATTATTAGCTAATTTATACCCATTTACTCAAATGATAAATTAGTAGCAAGACTCAGTAGTTACCAAAATTAAACATGTTTAGCTACCCACAGAACTCATTTTCAATAGTGGAAAATTATCTTCATTAACACGTATGCTTATTAATCAACTGAAATTGATTTTAAAACATTCAGAACTTAAAAGTCAATATTTCTAAAAAAATGATTGTAGGGAGAATTCTGTGTTGTTTTAGTATAGAATTTTTTCACATGACTTTAAAAACTTTAGACCTTTTTCTCAGAGAAAATTAATGTTAATATATGTTTTCTCATCAGTCTTAAGTTGGTGATGATACAAGATGAAACCTATCCCTGCCCCAGAGCCTAGCCCTATTGATAAGATAAAAGATCTTATAAAACCATTCTTTACCACTTAATTCTTCTCTGAGAAAAAACTGATTTGATTTGGCTTATTATAACACATACAATAATAAATTTTATAAGAGGCAGTCACCAAATAAAAACGAAATGAGAAAGATAAATAAAACATTTTCAGTGAACGAATCAGTAGAAATAATCCCTAAACTTAGCTGTGACTACCTGACCAAGTTTCCCAGCTATCATCTCTGTCATGTCTATGTCTTTTTTTATTGGCTGGCTATGTGTCACATTATCTGTTTCTTTTAAAGAGTTTTGAAGTTTGTTTTACAGGTAGTTACTTATAGGTGAGTTTTGTTGGATCTGTGAGAATAGCTTTTACTTTAGGGCTAATTTATGCCTCCTCCTACAGCCTGATCTTGGGTGTTTACTGCTTGTTCCAAGTATTCAGCATATCTCTCCTCGGACTGGTGGAAATCTGAACAGCTCTTACACCTGTGTAACTAAGACAATTGTTTAGTTTATAATTCCCTGGAAATTGATATTTTCTTGCCCTCATTGGAGTTTTATCCTATTTGTATACAGATTAATATTTAGTGTAAGACTCAAAAGAGATATGATGTGAATTTCTGAAACTTTTTTCCAACATAGTTTCCTTATTTCCGATACTTTTATGTGCAAATTCCAGCTTCCTTAGCCCGCCTCAAGCTCTGATAAGTCTCTTCACCTCTTAAGACTTCCAGGTTCTTAAGAGTATTCTCCCTTCCTAGCAGAATAGAATTTTTATCTCAGTAGAAAGTTGGCATTTATAAGGTTCCTCTTATGTGTTCTCCCTTCTCTCATGGATCATAGTTGTGCAATGACTGTTGTCCAACATCTGAAGATTGTTTTTTTCATAGGTTTTTCTACTTTTTATTGTTGTTTACAGTGAGGAAAGAAAAAAAAAGTCTGGTCACACTTATTCCTTAAGAATTGAAAGCAGAAAACAATTTTTATTATTAATTATAAAAAAATTTAAATTTGGGGGGCACCTGGGTATCTCAGTCAGTTAAGCGTCCAACTTCGGCTCATGTCATGATCTCATGGTCCGTGAGTTCGAGCCCCGTGTTGAGCTCTGTGCTGACAGCTCACAGCCAGGAGCCTGCTTCAGATTCTATGTCTTCTTCTCTATCTGCCTTCCCCTGCTCACACTCTGTATCTCTCTGTGTCTCAAAAATAAATTTTAAAAAGTTAAAAAAATACATGAACAAAAATTCAAACATAAATCATTATTTCAAATACATGAACAAGTATAAGAAAACAGTTGTTTGGGCCCCACATTGTAAAACTTATGCATTGGTGCTTAAGAAATTTTAAGGTTAGATTTTACCAAAGTATGTATCTGTCAAAAAAAAAAAGAAAAATCTCTAAGACTCTGTAGGTTGTTTGACTTTCAATAGAAATGATATTAAAAAGCTTCCAGGGTGAATTGGAAATGAATAAGCACATTGTGATACTGCAGAATGAATTGATTTATTAAACGGTATACTTTCTATTTGACATTGGGAAATGTTAGTGTCAATGAAGCTAAGGTATTCTTTCTTGCCAAAATTAGCCAAAGCTACCAGATGTTTCTTAAAGAAGTGCCTGGATCAAATTAGCACAGATCAAGCCAACAGTACAGTTGGTACTTTTCTTCTTCTTTGCTATAATAGATAGGTAAACACTCAATTACTTTCATAAAAGTAATAAATTACTTCACAGTAAAATTTAAAACACAGTAAGGATAGTATGATTTTTTTCTACTCCCTTTGCTAATTAGAATTTAGAATTGAAATTTTATCACAACATTTTTTCTTCACTCTGATAATGGCTGTGTTTTGATTCCACAGACTTAGAAAAAAAATTGTTATTAGACTGAGAGCCAGATGGTCACAACTTATCACAGTGCTCTGTCTTGTCAGACTTTAAAGAGCTTAAACGGTAAAAAAAAAAAAAAAAAAAAAAAAATTTAAAAAAAAATGTATGCTACACCATGGGGGCAGAGAATAGCTAGTTGTTCATCAGTCTAGCTTCCATTTTCTTCTGAGCACACATCTAGACCAAATTCCATAGCTTACCTTGTAGTGAGATGTATCTGGTGTTCTTTGACCATTGGAATGTGAGAGTAGGTAATGTAAGTATTCAGGTTGGCCCATGATAATTCTCTTCATGATTCTCCCTTCTCCCTCCTCCCACCCTATTTTGTTGATTGTGAGAACTCCAAAAATATGGAGGGGAGCAGCCTCACTATAGGAAAGCTGCCATTCTCTGAATGGAGCACTGCTCATACTCCTTTCCACTGATTAAACTTTATATGTTTAAGAACTAAGAGTCACTGAGATTTTGGAGTTGTCTTATATAGTCCTACCTTGACTAATACAGATTATAAATTCAAGCCATAAAGACACTGATGTAAATTGTAAAGAAGGAGACCTACATTAGCCAGTGCAAATCATTTAGTTAGCCACACCTAGCTTACTGACCCTTCAGCACTAGCGAGAATGGTTGGAAATAGTCAAAGGGTGTGGTGTGTGGCTTTTACTTTCTACTTTTAGCAATATATTTCATGAAAGGAATAAGCGTAGGTAAAAATTGCCTTGTTTTCAGAGAACAAAGACATTAGTAAGAATTGAGAGTAGATGGGCCTTGCAGGTTTAAAAATCCAGCTGCTACTGGAACTTTAGTAGTAAGAATATAAGATGAAAAAAGGTTTGAGCCATAATGTCACAGTAAGACTTCCACCTGAACAAAGAGACTTCAATAAAGCAAAGATCAGCTTAGAGGTATTACATTCCCCTCAAGTACTATTCCAGATGACCTCAAATTAACTCCTTTTAAGTTAAGAGAGAAAAGATCCAAGTAAGGAATTAAAGAAATAAAACAAGGACAATTATGTCAAGGAAAAAAACTGGGGGCAGTTACTGGCACATGGAAACTTAATGCAAAGTGTGTACAAGTACACACACACACACACACACACACGCACAGAGGCCATTCTACCTCTGTAACAAAATACCACAACTGAGTGGCTTATAAACAAAGAAGTTTATTTGTCATAGTTCTGGAAGCTGGAAGTCTGAGATCAGGGTGCCATTTATTTGGATGATGGCCATCTTCTGAGTCACAGACTCTTGTACTGTAACATGGTAGAAGGGGCTGAGGGATTCTGTGGGGTTTCTTTTTATAAGAGCACTATCCTTATTCATGTGGACTTTTATCTTCATAATCTAAACACCTCCCAAATGATCCACTTCCTAATATCATCACATTGGGCATTACACATGCCCACACTGGGGATTTCCACATATGAATTTGGGGGGCACACATATTCGGACCATAGCATACATGGATACATACACACATACATACTGAGATAAAACATCTTAGATTGTTTGAAATTCAAAATTACGTTCAATCCCCCAAACTTGTTTAAATAGGAAATCAGCTGTGAATCCTGGGATACATTAGGAAGGCATATTCTCCAACACAGACTTCTTATATGTCTATGGAAGATAATGGGCAAAAAAAGGAATCTCAGAGATCAGATCTGGAGTGTAATCAAGGGACATCCTCTAGTCCCTGTGAAGAGGACCTACCAATGCCTGCCCAGCAAAATATCAGAACTGATAGGGACCAGTAATTGCTTTGGTTTTCCTCTTCATCTCCTTTCCAAGTATAAGATTTTATTACAATATTCCTATTCCTATTTCACCATCCCATATCAGATGTTGAGGAGAGAGATAAATTATCTTTTAGTTAATAAGTCATTAGACTTTCCCAGACCAACAATCAAGTTCATATGAGACAGATTAACGGGAGAAAATCAAATTTAATTTTGTAAATATGGAGATTCAACATAGATATGGAAATCCCAAAGATAGTCACACAAAATGAGGTATTTATGTCATTCTGAACTAAGCAGAAGGGGATAAGGATTTCAAAGGGAAAGAATGCAATTCACAGGAAGATGAAAAAGAGTAAATTTTTGGTAAGCAAATGTTTCTCAGAAACAATGGGACATAGAGGGCTTTGATCAAAGAGGCTTTGCTAGGTTCCTTCCTGTCTACCATACTTAGTTTATAATAGAATATAGTTATATATGGTGGTAATTTTTCCTGGAGCAACTCATCTATCTAAATTCTAATTCTAAATTAGGCAGTTGTAGGGTAGGTAAAGTGCTTTTCCTGAATCTGCTGGGTTTTGGTTGCTTCTTAACTTAAAATGATCTTTATGCCAATGTGGCCCATCTTAGGGTAGCCTGTCGTTAGCCCCTACAACCTTAAAGAAGTACATCCAGACCTAATGGCCTGATAGAAAGAATGGAGTATCACCCAGATATCCTGGAGTTTTGATTAATAGAGTGACTGGATGGGGCTTTGAGTTGTTTTACTTGGAGAAGAAGAAAGTTTTCTGTCATATGTACAGGAGAATGAACTGATTATTGGTGACCACAAGGGCAGGTTATGAGAGAGAACCACCTACTTGTTTACCAAACCTGGATCCCCATCCTTCTGGCTCAGAGCCATTCTCTTTTTCCTATCTTCTCTTGGAGTTTGGTGTCTCTATAAATGAAATCATGAACATGGAAAGAGGATGAGATTAATATATACCACTTGTTAAGTGGAGAGTACTATAAGGGTGTATGGAACACTGACTCACAAGAGAGGGAGCCTGGGTCTTTGATGACTGTGAAGCAGGACATTCTTTAACCACCACCCAAACTACCCCCCCAGACCAACCTGCACGCGCACACACACACACACACACACACACACACACTAATTAGATTTTAGAAGAGAATGAGTTGAATTTCTATTGTGTTAAGTCTCTGAGATTTGGGGGATAACACATTGCAGCACCTAGTGTTACTTTAATACAATTAACACATGAACATTCTTTAAATTCACATGCAAAGCAATATAGAAAATAGAGGCAAATATCATGGTGATTTAAGTGCTTTTAATCTGGTATCTGATATTTCTGAAGACAGAATTAAACTTAATAAAATGAAGAATTGAAGTTATAAACCTAATGTTAACAGCTACATTTATTGAGTGGCATATATTCTAGTCACTGATTTATTCAACGTTGTTAAAATATGGATTACTAGCGCTATGCTAGCCACTGCAGGTAGAAAGTGAGTAACACAGACAAAAAGTCTGCTCTTAGACTGTTTATGTTAATCTTTTCATCAGTGTAAGATGAAGTAGGTGTTGTTACTCTGTGTTACAAATTAATGATAATCATGACGTTGAATAATTTGTTCAAACTCACAAAATTAGAAAATTGTTAAATCCACATCTCTTTGATTCTGAAGCTTTCAGTAATTTCAGATATCTGAACATTTCAAATTAAATGTTGTTTTTGCTTGTCTAAAACTTGCCTCACTTATTATTTGCATGTGATCATATGGACCATCGTACAAGTCGAGTATTTACTGCATTGTAGTATTTGGTATGTGATCCTTTTAAGTCACAAAGTCTAATGCAGGCCACAGAAATCTTTTAAGGGTTGAGAATATGTTTTAACTTATGAATCACCAACACAATTTTGTATAATTTATCCCAGCACTTGTGGGAAACTTTGATAAGTATGAATTATCCAGATAATTTCTTAATTTTCCCTTTCTGCTTAGTATATGATGAAAGTTTGAAACTGACTGCTAAGTTGAAGCATTACCAGTCATAATACACACATGCATTGATAATCACTGGTAGATTCTCGCCTTTCACTGTTGAAAGATTACATACTTTGAAATTGATTCCAGGTATTTCTATAAAATCTTTGGTGAACATTGTCTCATACAATATAGAACTGGTTGAATAACATATGATAAAAATGCTAACTATAAATTAGAAAATAAAATCTTAATCGATTTTCCATTGTAATTCAGTGTGAATATGAACAATTTAAAGGAATTTTATAGACTTTGGCACCACATCATACTGTTGGTGAATGAAGTTTCCTCTTGCCTTTCAGCTCCTTGTGGGAAGCTGTTAGAATTCATACCCTTGTGTCAGATTTGACAAATGTTGTACTGAATGAAGCACTCAGACTACAAATGAGAAATTACTGCTCCAGGAGCAATTTGATGAGCTTAGAGAACATTGCACACCACTTTCTGTCTGTATCTCCAGAGAAAGTAATTAGTGAAAAGGTTGCTGGAATTATAATAATCTGTTAGTGTAGTTATTCTTAAAATAAAACCTTGGTGATTTTAGTTTCTGTTTGGTTGCAATTATTTTTCAATTAACAGTTGAGAATGATGAACCCTAGAGTTTCAGCATTACTCATTATATTTCTTACCACAAAATGAAAATATTCTCAATAAAATGGTCCTCTGCAATGAGAAAAGAGAAGGTCATCTAAAGGGGCATTTAAATAATCTTTGGTACTTTAAAACTGTTCAATATTACATAAGCAAATTACACATACAAATGTAATGTGTTTACTTTAGAGGGCATCTTAATTAATGTATACTTGTTAACCCACAAAAAAATATGTTTCCTAAAAGGATTATTTGGGAACAATATTCAACTTGGAAGATTTAAAGTTATCATTCCATTCTATATTAGTTTCCTATTGTTGTTGTAACAAATTGCCCCTGCTTTAGTGGCTTAAAACAACATAAATTTGTCATTTTATAGTTTTGGAGGTCAGAAGTCCAAAATGGGCTACATTTTCTTCAGGGTGGAGAAAACATTTCCTTGTCTATTCTACTTTCTGGAGGCTGCCTGCACTCCTTGGCTTGTGGCCTTGAATAACTGGCCTCTTCTACTTTAATAGCACATTCTCTCTTTTGCATTACACTGGGAACACCTAGATAATTCAGAATAATATTCTCATTTCAGAATGCTTAACCTAATCTCATCTGTAAAGTCCCTTTTGCAATGTAAGGTAATAATTCAGAGGTTCCAGGGATCAGGACATGGATGAATATCTTTGGGAAGTATTACAGAGCCTACCTCAAATTTGTTTTCTGATATTTACTAAGCACTAATTTTTTTAAATGCACTGATGTTTTTAGGTAATACATACTTTAAAAGGACCTGAATTTTGTATTAAGTAGCTTAAAGAATAGAAAGGAGAGAATTCAGACATCATTAAGTATTAATACAGATACATGAGAAATGTTTATTTTTTTCAATATATATGTTTTAATGCTTATTTATTTTGAGAAAGAGAGAGAGAGGGTTAGAGAGAGAGGGAGAGGGAGAATCCCAAACAGGCTCCATGTTGTCAGTACAGAACCCAAAGTAGGGCTTGATTTCATGTACTGTGAGATCATGACCTGGGCAGAAATCAAGAGTCAGATTCTTAACCAACTGAGCCACCTAGGCACCCCCAAGAGAAATGTTTAGAAGTTCCAAAGAATTACCTTGCATTGGTTATACCTTGTATAACCACAGAGTTTACACCTTAGTTCTAGGAAACGCATTAAGGTATAAAGAGTAGTATATTCAGATAAAAGAAATTAGAATGGCTAGAGAAATTGAAAAAAAATCAAATAATACAAAATTAAAGGAACTGGGAATATTTAATTCACAATGGGGACTATGGCAACTATAGTTAAACATTTGAGGATGTGTCATTTGAAAGTGACAGTAAATTTGTTGTCTGTTATAGATAAGACAATACATGTAAATTGCAGGAAGTCATACTTAGTTCATTTGGGTTGCCATAACAAAATACCATAGACTGGATAGCTTATAAACAACAGAAATTTATTTATTTTGGCTTTGGAGAGTAGAAGTCGAAGATCAGGGTGCCAGCATGGTCTGGTGAGGACCCTTTTCCAGGCTGAGGACCTCTCATTGTAATTTCACATGGTGGAGAGGAAGGGGGCTCTATGGAGTTTTGTGTATAAGAACATTAATCCCATTCATGAGGGCTCCTCCTTCATGATCTAAACACCTCCAGAAGGCCTCACCTTCTAAAAACATCACATTGAGAATTAGGATTTCAACATACGACTTTCGAAGAGACACAAACATTCCGGTCACAGCATATAATTTAACTTAAACAAAGAAACATATCTTTGAGGGGCACCTGGGGGGCTCAGTTGGTTGAGCGTCTGACTTTTGATTTCAGCTCAGGACATGATCTCATGGTTCATGAGATGGACCCCAGCATTGGGCTCTGCACTACGAGCGTGGTGTCTGCTTAAGGTTCTCTCTGTCTGTCTGTCTCTCTCTCTCTCTCTCTCTCTAAAATAAGGATAAAAAATTTAAAAAGGAAACATATCTTTGAAAGCCATCCAAAAGAAGAATAGACTTCTGGACAAAGGAAATTATTTTAAAACGAAACAGGACAACTATTTGGTGGCATTAACATAGAGAATATTTGAACATCAAACATGTGTTTGAACCATATGACTTTGAGTTTTTCTTTTCTAAGACCTCCAGTTATGTGATTCAGGGAAATCTTAGAGGAAGTTGCATGGGGATTCATATGGAAAAACAAGAAGGATGTAGACATCTTTTAACTTAGGAAAGGATACATCAAGTTGAATGAAAAGCATGAGCCAGAACAGAGCCAGGAGGCTGAGTTTAATCTATAAATTCTCCTGTCAGAGCACCCCATCTGAGGAGAAGGTATGCACACTGTAGTATTCAAGACATGTCTGAGAATGTCTGAAGAATTCCTCGGGCTAAGTCGGTTGAGTGACTATTGCTCATTCATATGAGAGACCAAGAAATCTCCTGGGGAGGGAATAAAAACATGGATAATCAGAGGTAACCAAGATAATTAAGAAATATATATGAATTATTCCTTCAGCTCCCCTTCTTGGATTTGTGTCACAACAATCTAAAGGGCTCTAGTGTTTTTATAAAGTTTTATAAAGGCTTGAGGAGGAGAAATTTCCTTTCCTCTTGTTTTATATTTCTGGGTGAGGGACATCAACTGATGTAACATTTTTTGCCTTTTTTTTTTTCATCTCTCTTATCATTCTGCTTAGGGGTGAGGGGTGGAGAGGAGAGAAGAGTAAATTCCATTGGTGAATTGTATGAGGAATGTAACAAAGAAAAGGAGCCTAGTCTCTTCTATCATCTTCTCCTTGTCATCCTTCTCCCTCAGGAGTTAGACTTTCAGTTCTGTTCCCTACACTGAATGTTTTACAAAGACACATTCCCATATGAGGAGGCCTGTGGTCTGCTGGCATGGCTGGTGTCAGCCTGAGTAGTCCTTCCCAATTCTGTGGTCCAGTACGCTACCAAGGTTCTTGTTTCTGTATGTCTAAGAGCCAATTTCTTCAGTTTCAGCTTCATCTGTACTAAAAATATATTTTGAGCTACCATTCTGTCTTACTTCAATCTTGTCAATTGCTTCAGAATTTAAGAGCAAGGAAAGAGGAACTATTTATCAAGTCCCTTCAAATGTCAATAGTGATTCAAGTCAGATAAATATTGATATGTGACTGTTAATTTAATGTTTTGGCCAACTTGGAAGGTACTAGTAACATTGCTCAGATTATCTTTCTCCTTTTGTTCTTATCTGAAAACAAACAAAAAATAGTATTTGATGCCTCCCTTGATGTTGTTTTGGAATTATTGATTTTTTAAAGTACTTTTAAAGCCTACCCATAAAAATGTATGCAGAATATTTTATGAAAAGTTAATCCAGTAAACAACTCAAATGTATACAAGTGTGGAATGTTAAATAGCAGTAGAAGTGAATAAACCTTAGTTACATCAAATAGCCTGGATGAATATCAAAAATATAATGTTAAGATCAGGAAGTAAGACACTGAGAGTAAATACAGTATGTTTCAATTTACAAAAAAGTATATATCAAAAATAAGCAAAACCAAGCTATGCGTCCTACAAGTGTATATGTAGATATTAAAATGATAAAGAAAAACCAAGGAAATTATTACCACAAAATTTAGAATGATAATTCTAGAGGCAAATGAAGATATTTCTGCTGAGAAGGGGCACATGGGAGGAATCTGGGGTTTTGTCACTGTTTTCTTTCTTGGCCAAGCGGAAGTTACATGAAAGCATGTCTTCTTTTGGTGCTCTTGCCTTGCAATTGAGATCCATCTATTTGTTCTCTCCTTCACTTAACTTTGATCCTCCTTAAATTCTACCAGCCTATTATTCAGCTATAACTATTGGGAATTATAACTTTCACATTTCCTTTATAAGGAAGATAAGTTCACCTCCACAATCCTCTACCTAGTCTTCCAGTAAACCCTCTCTCTTCCTTTGTAATAGCAGTATACGGTGAGGAGTAGGAACATGAATGTCTTAATGCTTTTAGTTTTATTTCTTTACCCACTTTTCCCTCTCCTTTTCTATCCTTTCTTGCTTTATTCTGCATGCATTTCTTTTGACTCTGTGAGAAAAAGAGAAAATGAATTTTTAAAAAAAAATTTTAAGGCTTATTTATTTTTGAGACACAGAGAGCGTGAGCAGGGCAGGGACAGAGAGAGACACAGAATCCGAAGCAGGCTCCAGGCTCTGAGCTGTCAGCACAGAGCTCAATGTGGAGCTGGAATCCACAAGCAGTGAGATCATGACCTGAGCCCAAGTCGGACACTTAACCAACTGAGCCACCCAGGTGCCCTAAGAAAATGAATTTATAAGCACATAAGACTCATTCTCTATTGCATGAGAGGAACACAAGTAAAAAATCTCAGTAGCTAGTGGATAACTGGGAAAAGTAGAGATAATAAATTCTACAATATGTTTTCTTCTTCTTACACATAGTTTCAATGACGTGTTAATGTGGCATATGCATCTGGCTATACTAATTTATATTATCATCAATATCAATAAATCCTTATGGCAAAGAGACAAGCTATACTAGTTTTTATGACTTTAGAATTTGGACTCCATATTAGAAAAAAGCTATAGGGGGATTTTTCCCAATACCTCTTTTTTCTTTTTTAAGTTTATTAAAAAAATTAATGTTTATTTATTTTTGAGACAGAGAGAGACAAAGTGTGAGCAGGGGAAGGGCAGAGAGAGAGGGAGACACAGAATCTGAAGGAGGCTCCAGGCTCTGAGCTGTCAGCCCAGAGCCTGACATGGGGCTTGAACTCACGAACTGTGAGATCATGACCTGAGCCACAGTCGGACACTTAACTGACTGAGCCACCCAGGCGTCCCTTAAGTTCATTTATTTTTGAGAAGGGGTGAGAGACAGAGAGAGAGAGAGAGAGAGAGAGAGAGAGAGAGAGAGAGAATCTCAAGCAGGTTCCACCCTGTCAGTACAGAGCCAAATGTGGGACTTAATCTCAAGAACTATGAGATCATGACCTGAGCTGAAATCAAGAGTCAGACACTTAACCGAATGAGTCACCCAGGCACTCCTAATTTTTCTAAAATTTTCAGAAACAACTTATTGCCCTATGAATAAATTTTTGTTCTCCTTAAACTGCTCAATAAAGTCCTGGACATTCTCATTCCTACTTACATTTCCAGAATCATCTACCTCATCCTTCCCACTTCCACAATCTCATACACTTTCTAGCTATACTAAACCTTAATTTGTCCAACTATTCATGGTCTCTAGCCCTCAGAATTTCAAATATTTTCTCCCTCCATCTCCCTCATCTAGTTAATCTCCACTAACTCTTAAAATTTTACATAAGATTTCATGTCCCCTGAGGAGTTTTTGCTGACCTTCTAAATCTAGATTAAACCATTCACTGAATTTGGTATTTGTTACATTATGGACAATGTTGATATTTATCTGAACTCTACAATTTCAGAGAGGAGAGATGCTTGAAAGGTACCCCCACTCTTGACATCCTGAGAAATAGCTATCTGAAAAGGTCCATGATGCTCTGGCGTATTCCCAGATAACACCTCCTGTGGCCCTTCTTCAATGATTCCCTTGTTTACCTACTTCTCTAAAATCTCAGCTCCTCTTCCTTTCCTTTGAGTTGTTCCTCATTCATGAACACTTTCCTCACTGCAATAGCCTCAACATCATCTCCTTATTTATCTGGTGCATTTTGTCTTTAATATTATGCACTTTCTCTATAATATACAAGACTTAGCATACAACTGATTTGTAATTTCCTATGTTTTATTTTGTTTTGTTTTGTTTCCTAACAGTGAAGTATGTGAAAGAAACAGAAACTATGTCTGTCCTTTTCTCTTTTTCTTTGTAATTTCCCAGGGCTTAGTGCAGTGTACATCATCATCATCACCCACTTTTACTTAGAATTCTATGAGCTTTATTCCTTTTTTTTTCTAGGTATTCTCCCTCTTTTATTATTTTTTTCATATGAAATTTATTGTCAAATTGGTTTCCATATAACACCCAGTGCTCATCCCAACAAGTGCCCTCCTCAATGCTCATCACCCACTTTCCCCTCCCTCCCACCTCCCATCAACCCTCAGTTTATTCTCAGTTTTTAAGAGTCTCTTATGGTTTGCCTTCCTCCCTCTCTAACCTTTTTTTTTCCTTCCCCTCCCCCATGGGTTTCTGTTAAATTTCTCAGGATACACATAAGAGTGAAAACATATGGTATCTGTCTTTCTCTGTATGACTTATTTCACTTAGCATAACAGTCTCCAGTTCCATCCACGTTGCTACAAAAGGCCATATTTCATTCTTTCTCATTGCCACATGATATTCCATTTTGTATATAAACCACAAATTCTTTATCCATTCATCAGTTGATGTACATTTAGGCTATTTCCATAATTTGGCTACTGTTGAAAGTGCTGCTATAAACATTGGGGTACAAGTGCCCCTATGCATCAGCACTCCTGTATCCCTTGGGTAAATTCCTAGCAGTGCTATTGCTGGGTCATTGGGTAGACCTATTTTTAATTTTTTGAGGAACCTCCACACTGTTTCCAGAGTGATTGTACCAGTTTGCATTCCCACCAACAGTGCAAGAGGGTTCCCGTTTCTCCACATCCTCTCCAGCATCTATAGTCTCCTGATTTCTTCATTTTAGCCACTCTGACTGGCATGAGGTGGTATCTGAGTGTGGTTTTGATTTGTATTTCCCTGATGAGGAGCGACGTTGAGCATCTTTTCATGTGCCTGTTGGCCATCTGGATGTCTTCTTTAAAGAAGTGTCTATTCATGTCTTCTGCCCATTTCTTCACTGGATTATTTGGTTTTTGGGTGTGGGGTTTGGTGGGTTCTTCAAAGATTTTGGATACCAGCCCTTTGTCTGGTATGTCATTTGCAAATATCTTTTCCCATTCCTTCAGTTGCCTTTTAGTTTTGTTGATTGTTTCCTTTGCAGTGCAAAAGCTTTTTATCTTCATGAGGTCCCAATAGTTCATTTTTGCTTTTATTTCCCTTGCCGTTGGAGATGTGTCAAGTAAGAGATTTCTGTGGCTGAGGTCAGAGAGGTTTTTTTTCCTGCTTTCTCCTCCAGGGTTTTGATGTTTTCCTGTCTCACATTCAGGTCCTTCATCCATTTTGAGTTTATTTTTGTGAATGGTTAAAGAAAGTGGTCTAGTTTCATTCTCCTTCTGCATGTTGCTGTCCAGTTCTCCCAGCACCATTTGTTAAAGAGACTGTCTTTTTTTCTATTGGATATTCTTAACTGCTTTATCAAAGATTAGTTGGCCATACTTTTGTGGGTCCAATTCTGGAGTCTCTATACTATTCCATTGGTCTATGTGTCTGTTTTTGTGCCAATACCATGCTGTCTCGATGATTACAGCTTTGTAGTAGAGGCTAAAGTCTGGGATTGTGATGCTTCCCGCTTTGGTCTTCTTCTTCCATATTACTTTGGCTATTCAGGGTCTTTTGTGGTTCCATACAAATTTTAGGATTATTTTTTCTAGCTTTGAGTAGAATGCTGGTGCAATTTTGGTTGGGATTGCTCTGAATGTGTAGGTTGCTTTGTGTAGTATTGACATTTTAACAACATTTATTCTTTGAATTCATGAGCATGGGATGTTTTTCATTTCTTTGTATCTTCTTCAATTTCCTTCATAAGCTTTCCATAGTTTTCAGCATACAGATCTTTTACACCTTTGGTTAGGTTTATTCCTAGGTATTTTATGAGTTTTGGTGCGACTGTGAATGGGATCAGTTTCTTTATTTCTCTTTCTGTTGCTTCATCATTGGTGTATAAAAATACAACTAATTTCTGTATATTAATTTTATATCCTGCGACTTTGCTGAATTCATGTATCAGTTCTAGCAGACTTTTGGTGGAGTCTATCGGATTTTCCATGTATAATATCATGTCGTCTGTAAAAAGTGAAAGTTTGACTTCATCCTTGCCGATTTTGATCTGATGTAGATACGAACATTCCCACATTATAGATAGGGAAATGAGACATAATGGAGGCCAAGGAAATTCCACAAGGTCATATGGGTGATAAGTGAAAAGCATCTCTTCAACACTAAGATCACGCCTGTTTGTAAGATCTTAATCACTCACTAATATTGTCTCAAAATAAGTTTGCACTTTTTAAACAAATGAATGGGAAGATTCTAGAAAGATAGCAGCAATTACAATATAGATTTTGAAACTTCACAGGTCTCCATGTTAAAAATAAACAAAAAAACAGTATCTACATGGTAAAAGTAAAAATTATCTTAATATATATATATGTATATATATGTATTAATAAGACAATGCTTAATTATAAGCTATTCTAACTCTGTCATTACCTGTGTCCTTAAGAATCAGAATTCTTGAAAAAAGTAACTAAAGGGGGTTCCGGAAGATGGCGGCGTAGGAGGACGTGGGGCTCACAGCGCGTCCGGCCGATCACTTAGATTCCACCTACACCTGCCTAAAGAACCCAGAAAACCGCCAGAGGATTAGCAGAAGGGAGTCTCCGGAGTCAAGCGCAGACGAGAGGCCCACGGAAGAGGGTAGGAAGGGCGGCGAGGCGGTGCGCGCTCCACGGACTGGCGGGAGGGAGCCGGGGCGGAGGGGCGGCTCGCCGGCCAAGCAGAGCCCCCGAGTCTGGCTGGCAAAAGCGGAGGGGCCGGACAGACTGTGTTCCGACAGCAAGCGCGACTTAGCGTCTGGGAGGTCATAAGTTAACAGCTCTGCTCGGAAAGCGGGAAGGCTGGAGGACAAAGGGAGGGAGAGCTGCTGAGCCCCCGGATGGCAGAGCTCAGCTTGGCGGGGAACAAAGGCGCCAGCGCCATCTCCCCCGCCCATCCCCCAGCCAAAATCCCAAAGGGAACCAGTTCCTGCCAGGGAACTTGCTCGCTCCGCGCAAACACCCAACTCTGTGCTTCTGCGGAGCCAAACCTCCGGCAGCGGATCTGACTCCCTCCCGCTGCCACAGGGCTCCTCCTGGAGTGGATCACCTAAGGAGAAGCGAGCTAAGCCTGCCCCTCCACCCCCCGTGCACCTTGCCTACCCACCCCAGCTAATACGCCAGATCCCCAGCAACACAAGCCTGGCAGTGTGCAAGTAGCCCAGACGGGACACGCCACCCCACAGTGAATCCCGCCCCTAGGAGAGGGGAAGAGAAGGCACACACCAGTCTGACTGTGGCCCCAGCAGTGGGCTGGGGGCAGACATCGGGTCGGACTGCGGCCCCGCCCACTAACTCCAGTTATACACCACAGCACAGGGGAAGTGCACTGCAGGTCCTCACCATGCAAGGGACTCTCCAAAATGACCAAACGGAAGAATTCCCCTCAGAAGAATCTCCAGGAAATAACAACAGCTAATGAACTGATCAAAAAGGATTTAAATAATATAACAGAAAGTGAATTTAGAATAATAGTCATAAAATTAATCGCTGGGCTTGAAAACAGTATACAGGACAGCGGAGAATCTCTTGCCACAAAGATCGAGGGACTAAGGAACAGTCACGAGGAGTTGAAAAACGCTTTAAACGAAATGCAAAACAAAATGGAATCCACGATGGCTCGGCTTGAAGAGGCAGAGGAGAGAATAGGTGAACTAGAAGATAAAGTTATGGAGAAAGAGGAAGCTGAAAGAAAGAGAGATAAAAAAATCCAGGAGTATGAGGGGAAAATTAGAGAACTAAGTGATACACTAAAAAGAAATAATATACGCATAATTGGTATCCCAGAGGAGGAAGAGAGAGGGAAAGGTGCTGAAGGGGTACTTGAAGAAATTATAGCTGAGAACTTCCCTGAACTGGGGAAGGAAAAAGGCATTGAAATCCAAGAGGCACAGAGAACTCCCTTCAGACGTAACTTGAATCGATCTTCTGCACGACATATCATAGTGAAACTGGCAAAATACAAGGATAAAGAGAAAATTCTGAAAGCAGCAAGGGATAAACGTGCCCTCACTTATAAAGGGAGACCTATAAGACTCGTGACTGATCTCTCCTTTGAAACTTGGCAGGCCAGAAAGGCTTGGCACGATATCTACAGTGTGCTAAACAGAAAAAATATGCAGCCGAGAATCCTTTATCCAGCAAGTCTGTCATTTAGAATAGAAGGAGAGATAAAGGTCTTCCCAAACAAACAAAAACTGAAGGAATTTGTCACCACGAAACCAGCCCTACAAGAGATCCTAAGGGGGATCCTGTGAGACAAAGTACCAGAGACATCACTACAAGCATAAAACATACAGACATCACAATGACTCTAAACCCATATCTTTCTATAATAACACTGAATGTAAATGGATTAAATGCGCCAACTAAAAGACATAGGGTATCAGAATGGATAAAAAAACAAGACCCATCTATTTGCTGTCTACAAGAGACTCATTTTAGATCTGAGGACACCTTTAGATTGAGAGTGAGGGGATGGAGAACTATTTATCATGCTCCTGGAAGCCAAAAGAAAGCTGGAGTAGCCATACTTATATCAGACAAACTAGACTTTAAATTAAAGGCTGTAACAAGAGATGAAGAAGGGCATTATATAATAATCACAGGGTCTATCCACCAGGAAGAGCTAACTATTATAAATGTCTATGCGCCAAATACCCGAGCCCCCAGATGTATAAAACAATTACTCATAAACATAAGCAACCTTATTGATAAGAATGTGGTCATTGCAGGGGACTTTAACACCCCACTTACAGAAATGGATAGATCATCTAGACACACAGTCAATAAAGAAACAAGGGCCCTGAATGATACATTGGATCAGATGGACTTGACAGATATATTTAGAACTCTGCATCCCAAAGCAACAGAATATACTTTCTTCTCGAGTGCACATGGAACATTCTCCAAGATAGATCATATACTGGGTCACAAAACAGCCCTTCATAAGTTTACAAGAATTGAAATTATACCATGCATACTTTCAGACCACAATGCTATGAAGCTTGAAATCAACCACAGGAAAAAGTCTGGAAAACCTCCAAAAGCATGGAGGTTAAAGAACACCCTACTAACGAATGAGTGGGTCAACCAGGCAATTAGAGAAGAAATTAAAATATATATGGAAACAAACGAAAATGAAAATACAACAATCCAAACGCTTTGGGACGCAGCGAAGGCAGTCCTGAGAGGAAAATACATTGCAATCCAGGCCTATCTCAAGAAACAAGAAAAATCCCAAATACAAAACCTAACAGCACACCTAAAGGAAATAGAAGCAGAACAGCAAAGGCAGCCTAAACCCAGCAGAAGAAGAGAAATAATAAAGATCAGAGCAGAAATAAACAATATAGAATCTAAAAAAACTGTAGAGCAGATCAACGAAACCAAGAGTTGGTTTTTTGAAAAAATAAACAAAATTGACAAACCTCTAGCCAGGCTTCTCAAAAAGAAAAGGGAGATGACCCAAATAGATAAAATCATGAATGAAAATGGAATGATTACAACCAATCCCTCAGAGATACAAACAATTATCAGGGAATACTATGAAAAATTATATGCCAGCAAATTGGACAACCTGGAAGAAATGGACAAATTTCTAAACACCCACACTCTTCCAAAACTCAATCAGGAGGAAATAGAAAGCTTGAACAGACCCATAACCAGCGAAGAAATTGAATCGGTTATCAAAAATCTCCCAACAAATAAGAGTCCAGGACCAGATGGCTTCCCAGGGGAGTTCTACCAGACATTTAAAGCAGAGATAATACCTATCCTTCTCAAGCTATTCCAAGAAATAGAAAGGGAAGGAAAACTTCCAGACTCATTCTATGAAGCCAGTATTACTTTGATTCCTAAACCAGACAGAGACCCAGTAAAAAAAGAGAACTACAGGCCAATATCCCTGATGAATATGGATGCAAAAATTCTTAATAAGATACTAGCAAATCGAATTCAACAGCATATAAAAAGAATTATTCACCATGATCAAGTGGGATTCATCCCTGGGATGCAGGGCTGGTTCAACATTCGCAAATCGATCAACGTGATACATCACATTAACAAAAAAAAAGAGAAGAACCATATGATCCTGTCAATCGATGCAGAAAAGGCCTTTGACAAAATCCAGCACCCTTTCGTAATAAAAACCCTTGAGAAAGTCGGGATAGAAGGAACATACTTAAAGATCATAAAGGCCATTTATGAAAAGCCCACAGCTAACATCATCCTCAACGGGGAAAAACTGAGAGCTTTTTCCCTGAGATCAGGAACACGACAGGGATGCCCACTGTCACCGCTGTTGTTTAATATAGTGCTGGAAGTTCTAGCATCAGCAATCAGACAACAAAAGGAAATCAAAGGCATCAAAATTGGCAAAGATGAAGTCAAGCTTTCGCTTTTTGCAGATGACATGATATTATACATGGAAAATCCGATAGACTCCACCAAAAGTCTGCTAGAACTGATACATGAATTCAGCAAAGTTGCAGGATACAAAATCAATGTGCAGAAATCAGTTGCATTCTTATACACTAACAATGAAGCAACAGAAAGACAAATGAAGAAACTGATCCCATTCACAATTGCACCAAGAAGCATAAAATACCTAGGAATAAATCTAACCAAAGATGTAAAAGATCTGTATGCTGAAAACTATAGAAAGCTTATGCAGGTAATTGAAGAAGATATAAAGAAATGGAAAGACATTCCCTGCTCATGGATTGGAAGAATAAATATTGTCAAAATGTCAATACTACCCAAAGCTATCTACACATTCAATGCAATCCCAATCAAAATTGCACCAGCATTCTTCTCGAAAGTAGAACAAGCAATCCTAAAATTCATATGGAACCACAAAAGGCCCGAATAGCCAAAGTAAGTTTGAAGAAGAAGACCAAAGCAGGAGGCATCACAATCCCAGACTTTAGCCTCTACTACAAAGCTGT